>NC_064634.1:467229943-467532973 GCF_023864275.1 Schistocerca cancellata | reverse complement strand
TACGTGCCGTTACAGAGAGGCCAGTATTAAATTGCGACGCACCTCTGGGTGTTTACTGTAACCCTTGGAGCTTCATATTGACGATGAAACACAGTAATTGCATCGGGATTGAATATAGTAGGCACAATGCCGAATTACGTCCTGGGGGAGTAATGCTTTAACAGTCTGTATACGTGGCTTTCCTGAGAGGCCAGTATTAGATTGCGAAGCACCACTGGGTGTTTACTGTAACCCATGGAGCTTCATATTGACGATGAAACACAGAAATTGCATCGGGATTGAATATAGTAGGCACAATGCCGACTTTCGTTCAGGGGGAGCAATTCTTCAAACAGTCTGTATACGTGCCTTTCCTGAGAGGCCAGTATTAGATTGCGTCGCACCACTGGGTGTTTACTGTAACCCATGGAGCTTCATATTGACGATGAAACACAGAAATTGCATCGGGATTGAATATAGTAGGCCCAATGCCGACTTTCGTTCAGGGGGAGCAATGCTTCAAACAGTCTGTTTACGTGTCTTTCCTGAGAGGCCAGTATTAGATAGCGACGCACCACTGAATGTTTACTGTAACCCATGGAGCTTCATATTGACGATGAAACACAGAAATTGCATCGGGATTGAATATAGTAGGCACAATGCCGACTTTCGTTCAGGGGGAGCAATTCTTCAAACAGTCTGTATACGTGCCTTTCCTTAGAGGCCAGTATTAGATTGCGACGCACCACTGGATGTTAACTGTAACCCATGGAGCTTCATATTGACGATGAAACACAGAAATTGCATCGGGATTGAATATAGTAGGCACAATGCCAACTTTCGTTCAGGGGGAGCAATGCTTCAAACAGTCTGTATACGTGCCTTTCCTGAGAGGCCAGTATTAGATTGCGACGTACCACTGGGTGTTTACTGTAACCCTTGGAGCTTCATATTGACGATGAAATACAGAAATTGCATCGGGATTGAATATAGTAGGCACAATACCGACTTTCTTTCAGGGGGAGTAATGCTTCAAACAGTCTGTATACGTGCCTTTCCTGAGAGGCCAGTATTAGATTGCGACGCACCATTGGGTGTTTACTGTAACAATTGGAGCTTCATATTGACGATGAAACACAGAAATTGCATCGGGATTGAATGTAGTAGGCACAATGCCGACTTTCGTTCAGGGGGAGCAATGCTTCAAACAGTCTGTATACGTGCCTTTCCTGAGAGGGCAGTATTAGATTGCGACGCACCACTGGGTGTTTACTGTAACCCATGGAGCTTCATATTGACGATGAAACACAGAAATTGCATCGGGATTGAATATAGTAGGCCCAATGCCGGCTTTCGTTCAGGGGGAGCAATGCTTCAAACAGTCTGTATACGTGTCTTTCCTAAGAGGCCAGTATTAGATAGCGACGCACCACTGGATGTTTACTGTAACCCATGGAGCTTCATATTGACGATGAAACACAGAAATTGCATCGGGATTGAATATAGTAGGCACAATGCCGACTTTCGTTCAGGGGGAGCAAAGCTTCAAACAGTCTGTATACGTGCCTTTCCTAAGAGGCCAGTATTAGATTGCGACGCACCACTGGGTGTTTACTGTAACCCATGGAGCTTCATATTGACGATGAAGCACAGAAATTGCATCGGGATTGAATATAGTAGGCACAATGCCGACTTTCGTTCACGGGGAGCAATGCTTCAAACAGTCTGTATATGTGCCTTTCCTGAGAGGCCAGTATTAGATTGCGATGCACCACTGGATGTTTACTGTAACCCATGGAGCTTCATATTGACGATGAAACACAGAAATTGCATCGGGATTGAATATAGTAGGCACAATGCCAACTTTCGTTCAGGGGGAGCAATGCTTCAAACAGTCTGTATACGTGCATTTCCTGAGAGGCCAGTATTAGATTGCGACGTACCACTGGGTGTTTACTGTAACCCTTGGAGCTTCATATTGACGATGAAACACAGAAATTGCATCGGGATTGAATATAGTAGGCACAATGCCGACTTTCGTTCAGGGGGAGCAATGCTTCAAACAGTCTGTATACGTGCCTTTCCTGAGAGGCCAGTATTAGATTGCGACGCACCACTGGGTGTTTACTGTAACAATTGGAGCTTCATATTGACGATGAAACACAGAAATTGCATCGGGATTGAATATAGTAGGCACAATGCCGACTTACGTCCAGGCGGAGCAATATGTCATGCAGTTGTATACGTGCCTTTCCTGAGATTCCAGTATTAGATTGCGACGCTCGACTGGGTGTTTACTGTAACCCATGGAGCTTCATATTGACGATGAAGCACAGAAATTGCATCGGGATTGAATATAGTAGGCACAATGCCCACTTTCGTTCAGGGGGAGCAATGCTTCAAACAGTCTGTATACGTGCCTTTCCTGAGAGGCCAGTATTAGATTGCGACGCACCACTGGGTGTTTACTGTAACCCTTGGAGCTTCATATTGACGATGAAACACAGAAATTGCATCGGGATTGAATATAGTAGGCACAATGCCGACGTACGTCCAGGGGGAGCAATGCTTCAAACGGTCTGTATACGTGCCTTTCCTGAGAGGCCAGTATTAGATTGCGACGCACCACTGGGTGTTTACCGTAACCCTTGGAGCTTCATTTTGACGATGAAACACAGAAATTGCATCGGGATTGAATATAGTAGGCACAATGCTGGCATTCGTTCAGGGGGAGCAATGCTTCAAACAGTCTGTATACGTGCCTTTCCTGAGAGGCCAGTATTAGATTGCGACGCACCACTGGGTGTTTACTGTAACCCTTGGAGCTTCATCTTGACGATGAAACACAGAAATTGCATCGGGATTGAATATAGTAGGCACAATGTCGACTTTCGTTCAGGGGGAGCAATGCTTCAAACAGTCTGTATATGTGCCTTTCTTGAGGGGCCAGTATTAGATTGCGACGCACCACTGGGTGTTTACTGTAACCCATGGAGCTTCATATTGACGATGAAACACAGAAGTTGCATCGGGATTGAATATAGTAGGCACAATGCCCACTTTCGTTTAGGGGGAGTAATCCTTCAAACAGTCTGTATACGTGCCTTTCCTGTGAGGCTAGTATTAGATTGCGATGGACCACTGGGTGTTTACTGAAACCCTTGGAACTTCATATTGACGATGAAACACAGATATTGCATCGGGATTGAATATAGTAGGCACAATGCTGACTTACGTCCAGGGGGAGCAATGCTTCATACAGTTGTATACGTGCCTTTTCTGAGATTCCAGTATTAGATTGCGACGAACGACTGGGTGTTTACTGTAACCCATGGAGCTTCATATTGACGATGAAACACAGAATTTGCATCGGGATTGAATATAGTAGGCACAATGCCGACTTTCGTTCAGGGGGAGTAATGCATCAAACAGTCTGTATACGTGCCTTTCCTGAGAGGCCAGTGTTAGATTGCGACGCACCACTGGGTGTTTACTGTAACTCTTAAAGCTTCATATTGACGATGAAACACAGAAATTGCATCGGGATTGAATATAGTAGGCACAATGCCCACTTTCGTTCAGGGGGAGTAATGCTTCAAACAGTCTGCATACGTGCCTTTCCTGAGAGGCCAGTATTAGATTGCGACGCACCACTGGGTGTTTACTGTAACCCTTGGAGCTTCATATTGACGATGAAACACAGAAATTGCATCGGGATTGAATATAGTAGGCACAATGCTGACTTACGTCCAGGGGGAGCAATGCTTCATACAGTTGTCGACGTGCCTTTCCTGAGATTCCAGTATTAGATTGCGACGCACGACTGGGTGTTTACTGTAACCCATGGAGCTTCATATTGACGATGAAACACAGAAATTGCATCGGGATTGAATATAGTAGGCACAATGCCGACTTTCGTTCAGGGGGAGTATTGCTTCAAATAGTCTGTATACGTGATTTCCTGAGAGGCCAGTATTAGACTGCGACGCACCACTGGGTGTTTACTGTAACCCTTGGAGCTTCATATTGACGATGAAACACAGAAATTGCATCGGGATTGAATATAGCAGGCCCAAGGCCGACTTTCGTTCAGGGGGAGCAATGCTTCAAACAGTCTGTATACGTGTCTTTCCTGAGAGGCCAGTATTAGATAGCGACGCACCACTGGATGTTTACTGTAACCCATGGAGCTTCATATTGAGGATGAAAGACAGAAATTGCATCGGGATTGAATATAGTAGGCACAATGCCGACTTTCGTTCAGGGGGAGCAATGCTTCAAACAGTCTGTATACGTGCCTTTCCTAAGAGGCCAGTATTAGATTGCGACGTACCACTGGGTGTTTACTGTAACCCTTGGAGCCTCATATTGACGATGAAACACAGAAATTGCATCGGGATTGAATATAGTAGGCACAATGCCGACTTTCGTTCAGGGGGAGCAATGCTTCAAACAGTCTGTATATATGCCTTTCCTGAGAGGCCAGTATTAGATTGCGACGCACCACTGGATGTTTACTGTAACCCATGGAGCTTCATATTGACGATGAAACACAGAAATTGCATCGGGATTGAATATAGTAGGCACAATGCCAACTTTCGTTCAGGGGGAGCAATGCTTCAAACAGTCTGTATACGTGCCTTTCCTGAGAGGCCAGTATTAGATTGCGACGTACCACTGGGTGTTTACTGTAACCCTTGGAGCTTCATATTGACGATGAAATACAGAAATTGCATCGGGATTGAATATAGTAGGCACAATGCCGACTTTCGTTCAGGGGGAGCAATGCTTCAAACAGTCTGTATACGTGCCTTTCCTGAGAGGCCAGTATTAGATTGCGACGCACCACTGGGTGTTTACTGTAACCCATGGAGCTTCATATTGACGATGAAACACAGAAATTGCATCGGGATTGAATATAGTAGGCCCAATGCCGACTTTCGTTCAGGGAGAGCAATGCTTCAAACAGTCTGTATACGTGCCTTTCCTGAGAGGCCAGTATTAGATTGCGACGCACCACTGGGTGTTTACTGTAACCCATGGGGCTTCATATTGACGATGAAACACAGAAATTGCATCGGGATTGAATATAGTAGGCCCAATGCCGACTTTCGTTCAGGGGGAGCAATGCTTCAAACAGTCTGTATACGTGTCTTTCCTAAGAGGCCAGTATTAGATAGCGACGCACCACTGGATGTTTACTGTAACCCATGGAGCTTCATATTGACGATGAAACACAGAAATTGCATCGGGATTGAATATAGTAGGCACAATGCCGACTTTCGTTCAGGGGGAGCAAAGCTTCAAACAGTCTGTATACGTGCCTTTCCTAAGAGGCCAGTATTAGATTGCGACGTACCACTGGGTGTTTACTGTAACCCTTGGAGCCTCATATTGACGATGAAACACAGAAATTGCATCGGGATTGAATATAGTAGGCACAATGCCGACTTTCGTTCAGGGGGAGCAATGCTTCAAACAGTCTGTATACGTGCCTTTCCTGTGAGGCTAGTATTAGATTGCGATGCACCACTGGGTGTTTACTGAAACCCTTGGAACTTCATATTGACGATGAAACACAGATATTGCATCGGGATTGAATATAGTAGGCACAATGCTGACTTACGTCCAGGGGGAGCAATGCTTCATACAGTTGTATACGTGCCTTTTCTGAGATTCCAGTATTAGATTGCGACGAACGACTGGGTGTTTACTGTAACCCATGGAGCTTCATATTGACGATGAAACACAGAAATTGCATCGGGATTGAATATAGTAGGCACAATGCCCACTTTCGTTCAGGGGGAGTAATGCTTCAAACAGTCTGCATACGTGCATTTCCTGAGAGGCCAGTATTAGATTGCGACGCACCACAGGGTGTTTACTGTAACCCTTGGAGCTTCATATTGACGATGAAACACAGAAATTGCATCGGGATTGAACATAGTAGGCACAATGCTGACTTACGTCCAGGGGGAGCAATGCTTCATACAGTTGTCTACGTGCCTTTCCTGAGATTCCAGTATTAGATTGCGACGCACCACAGGGTGTTTACTGTAACCCATGGAGCTTCATATTGACGATGAAACACAGAAATTGCATCGGGATTGAATATAGTAGGCACAATGCCGACTTTCGTTCAGGGGGAGTATTGCTTCAAATAGTCTGTATACGTGCCTTTCCTGAGAGGCCAGTATTAGACTGCGACGCACCACTGGGTGTTTACTGTACCCCTTGGAGCTTCATATTGACGATGAAACACAGAAATTGCATCGGGATTGAATATAGTAGGCACAATGCCGACTTACGTCCTCGGGGAGCAATGGTTTAAACAGTCTGTATAAGTGCCGTAACTGAGAGTCCAGTATTAGATTGCGACTCACCACTGGGTGTTTACTGTATCCCTTGGAGCTTCATATTGACGATGAAACACAGAAATTGCATCGGGATTGGATATAGAAGGCACAATGCCGACTTACGTCCAGGGGGAGCAATGCTTCATACAGTCTGTATACGTGCCATTACTGTGAGGCCAGTATTAGATTGCGACGCACCACTGGGTGTTTACTGTAACTCTTGGAGCTTCATATTGACGATGAAACACAGAAATTGCATCGGGATTAAATATAGTAGGCACAATGTCGACTTACGTCCAGGGGGAGTAATGCTTCAAACAGTCTGTATGAGTGGCTTTCCTGAGAGGCCAGTATTAGATTTCGACGCACCGCTGGGTGTTTACTGTAACCCTTGGAGCTTCATATTGACGATGAAACACAGAAATTGCATCGGGATTGAATATAGTAGGCACAATGCCGACTTTCGTTCAGGGGGAATAATGCTTCATACAGTTGTATACGTGCCTTTCCTGAGATTCCAGTTTTAGATTGCGACGCACGACTGGGTGTTTACTCTAACCCACGGAGTTTCATATTGACGATGAAACACAGAAATTGCATCGGGATTTAATACAGTAGGCACAATACCGACTTACGTCCAGGGGGAGCAATGCTTCAAACATTCTGTATACGTGCCTTTCCTGAGAGGCCAGTATTAGATTGCGACGTACCACTGGGTGTTTACTGTAACCCTTGGAGCTTCATAATGACGATGAAATACAGAAATTGCATCGGGATTGAATATAGTAGGCACATTGCCGACTTTCTTTCAGGGGGAGTAATGCTTCAAACAGTCTGTATACGTGCCTTTCCTGAGAGGCCAGTATTAGATTGCGATGCACCACTGGGTGTTTACTGTAACAATTGGAGCTTCATATTGACGATGAAACACAGAAATTGCATCGCGATTGAATGTAGTAGGCACAATGCCGACTTTCGTTCAGGGGGAGCAATGCTTCAAACAGTCTGTATACGTGCCTTTCCTGAGAGGCCAGTATTAGATTGCGACGCACCACTGGGTGTTTACTGTAACCCATGGAGCTTCATATTGACGATGAAACACAGAAATTGCATCGGGATTGAGTATAGTAGGCCCAATGCCGACTTTCGTTCAGGGGGAGCAATGCTTCAAACAGTCTGTATACGTGTCTTTCCTAAGAGGCCAGTATTAGATAGCGACGCACCACTGGATGTTTACTGTAACCCATGGAGCTTCATATTGACGATGAAACACAGAAATTGCATCGGGATTGAATATAGTAGGCACAATGCCGACTTTCGTTCAGGGGGAGCAAAGCTTCAAACAGTCTGTATACGTGCCTTTCCTAAGAGGCCAGTATTAGATTGCGACGTACCACTGGGTGTTTACTGTAACCCTTGGAGCCTCATATTGACGATGAAACACAGAAATTGCATCGGGATTGAATATAGTAGGCACAATGCCGACTTTCGTTCAGGGGGAGCAATGCTTCAAACAGTCTGTATACGTGCCTTTCCTGAGAGGCCAGTATTAGAGTGCGACGCACCACTGGGTGTTTACTGTAACCCTTGGAGGTTCATATTGACGATGAAACACAGAAATTGCATCGGGATTGAATATAGTAGGCACAATGCCGACTTTCGTTCAGGGGGAGCAATGCTTCAAACAGTCTGTATACGTGGCTTTCGTGAGAGGCCAGTATTAGATTGCGACGCACCACTGGGTGTTTACTGTAACCCATGGAGCTTCATATTGACGATGAAGCACAGAAATTGCATCGGGATTGAATATAGTAGGCACAATGCCGACTTTCGTTCACGGAGAGCAATGCTTCAAACAGTCTGTATATGTGCCTTTCCTGAGAGGCCAGTATTAGATTGCGACGCACTACTGGATGTTTACTGTAACCCATGGAGCTTCATATTGACGACGAAACACAGAAATTGCATCGGGATTGAATATAGTAGGCACAATGCCAACCTTCGTTCAGGGGGAGCAATCCTTCAAACAGTCTGTATACGGGCCTTTCCTGTGAGGCTAGTATTAGATTGCGACGCACCACTGGGTGTTTACTGAAACCCTTGGAACTTCATATTGACGATGAAACACAGAAATTGCATGGGGATTGAATATAGTAGGCACAATGCTGACTTACGTCCAGGGGGAGCAATGCTTCATACAGTTGTATACGTGCCTTTTCTGAGATTCCAGTATTAGATTGCGACGAACGACTGGGTGTTTACTGTAACCCATGGAGCTTCATATTGACGATGAAACACAGAATTTGCATCGGGATTGAATATAGTAGGCACAATGCCGACTTTCGTTCAGGGGGAGTAATGCATCAAACAGTCTGTATACGTGCCTTTCCTGAGAGGCCAGTGTTAGATTGCGACGCTCCACTGGGTGTTTACTGTAACTCTTAAAGCTTCATATTGACTATGAAACACAGAAATTGCATCGGGATTGAATATAGTAGGCACAATGCCCACTTTCGTTCAGGGGGAGTAATGCTTCAAACAGTCTGCATACGTGCCTTTCCTGAGAGGCCAGTATTAGATTGCGACGCACCACTGGGTGTTTACTGTAACCCTTGGAGCTTCATATTGACGATGAAACACAGCAATTGCAACGGGATTGAATATAGTAGGCACAATGTCGACTTTCGTTCAGGGGGAGCAATGCTTCAACCAGTCGGTATATGTGCCCTTCCTGAGAGGCCAGTATTAGATTGCGACGCACGACTGGGTGTTTACTGTAACCCATGGAGCTTCATATTGACGATGAAACACAGAAATTGCATCGGGATTGAATATAGTAGGCACAATGCCCACTTTCGTTCAGGGGGAGTAATGCTTCAAACAGTCTGCATACGTGCCTTTCCTGAGAGGCCAGTATTAGATTGCGACGCACCACAGGGTGTTTACTGTAACCCTTGGAGCTTCATATTGACGATGAAACACAGAAATTGCATCGGGATTGAACATAGTAGGCACAATGCTGACTTACGTCCAGGGGGAGCAATGCTTCATACAGTTGTCTACGTGCCTTTCCTGAGATTCCAGTATTAGATTGCGACGCACGACTGGGTGTTTACTGTAACCCATGGAGCTTCATATTGACGATGAAACACAGAAATTGCATCGGGATTGAATATAGTAGGCACAATGCCGACTTTCGTTCAGGGGGAGTATTGCTTCAAATAGTCTGTATACGTGCCTTTCCTGAGAGGCCAGTATTAGACTGCGACGCACCACTGGGTGTTTACTGTACCCCTTGGAGCTTCATATTGACGATGAAACACAGAAATTGCATCGGGATTGAATATAGTAGGCACAATGCCGACTTACGTCCTCGGGGAGCAATGGTTTAAACAGTCTGTATAAGTGCCGTAACTGAGAGTCCAGTATTAGATTGCGACTCACCACTGGGTGTTTACTGTATCCCTTGGAGCTTCATATTGACGATGAAACACAGAAATTGCATCGGGATTGGATATAGAAGGCACAATGCCGACTTACGTCCAGGGGGAGCAATGCTTCATACAGTCTGTATACGTGCCATTACTGTGAGGCCAGTATTAGATTGCGACGCACCACTGGGTGTTTACTGTAACTCTTGGGCCTCATATTGACGATGAAACACAGAAATTGCATCGGGATTAAATATAGTAGGCACAATGTCGACTTACGTCCAGGGGGAGTAATGCTTCAAACAGTCTGTATGAGTGGCTTTCCTGAGAGGCCAGTATTAGATTTCGACGCACCACTGGGTGTTTACTGTAACCCTTGGAGCTTCATATTGACGATGAAACACAGAAATTGCATCGGGATTGAATATAGTAGGCACAATGCCGACTTTCGTTCAGGGGGAGTAATGCTTCATACAGTTGTATACGTGCCTTTCCTGAGATTCCAGTTTTAGATTGCGACGCACGACTGGGTGTTTACTCTAACCCACGGAGTTTCATATTGACGATGAAACACAGAAATTGCATCGGGATTTAATACAGTAGGCACAATACCGACTTACGTCCAGGGGGAGCAATGCTTCAAACATTCTGTATACGTGCCGTTACTGAGAGGCCAGTATTAAATTGCGACGCATCTCTGGGTGTTTACTGTAACCCTTGGAGCTTCATATTGACGATGAAACACAGAAATTGCATCGGGATTGAATATAGTAGGAACAATGCCGACTTACGTCCAGGGGGAGTAATGCTTCAACAGTCTGTATACGTGGCTTTCCTGAGAGGCCAGTATTAGATTGTGACGCACCACTGGGTGTTTACTGTAACCCTTGGAGCTTCATATTGACGATGAAACACAGAAATTGCATCGGGATTGAATATAGTATGCACAATGCAGACTTACGTCCAGGGGGAGCAATGCTTCAAACAGTCTGTATATGTGCCGTTACTGAGAGGTCAGTATTAGACTGCGACGCACCACTGGGTGTTTACTGTAACCCTTGGAGCTTCATATTGACGATGAAACTTAGTAATTGCATCGGGATTGAATATAGTAGGCACAATGCCGACTTACGTCCAGGGGGAGCAATGCTTCAAACAGTCTGTATACGTGCCGTTACTGAGAGGCCAGTATTAAATTGCGACGCACCTCTGGGTGTTTACTGTAACCCTTGGAGCTTCATAATGACGATGAAACACAGCAATTGCATCGGGATTGAATATAGTAGGCACAATGCCGACTTACGTCCAGGGGGAGTAATGCTCCAAACAGTCTGTATACGTGGCTTTCCTGAGAGGCCAGTATTAGATTGCGACGCACCACTGGGTGTTTACTGTAATCCTTTGAGCTTCATATTGACGATGAAACACAGAAATTGCATCGGGATTGAATATAGTATGCACAATGCCGACTTACGTCCAGGGGGAGCAATGCTTCAAACAGTCTGTATATGTGCAGTAACTGAGAGGTCAGTATTAGACTGCCACGCACCACTGGGTGTTTACTGTAACCCTTGGAGCATCATATTGACGATGAAACACAGAAATTGCATCGGGATTGAATATAGTAGGCACAATACCGACTTACGTCTAGGGGGAGCAATGCTTCAAACAGTCTGTATACGTGCCGTTACTGAGAGGCCAGTATTAAATTGCGACGCACCTCTGGGTGTTTACTGTAACCCGTGGAGCTTCATATTGACGATGAAACACAGAAATTGCATCGGGATTGAATATAGTAGGCACAATGCCGACTTACGTCCAGGGGGAGTAATGCTTCAAACAGTCTGTATACGTGGCTTTCCTGAGAGGCCAGTATTAGATTGCGACGCACCACTGGGTGTTTACTGTAACCCTTGGAGCTTCATATTGACGATGAAACACAGAAATTGCATCGCGATTGAATATAGTACGCACAATGCCGACTTACGTCCAGGGGGAGCTATGCTTCAAACAGTCTGTATACGTGCCGTTACAGAGAGGCCAGTATAAAATTGCGACGCACCTCTGGGTGTTTACTGTAACCCTTGGAGCTTCATATTGACGATGAAACACAGTAATTGCATCGGGATTGAATATAGTAGGCACAATGCCGAATTACGTTCTGGGGGAGTAATGCTTTAACAGTCTGTATACGTGGCTTTCCTGAGAAGCCAGTATTAGATTGCGACGCACCACTGGGTGTTTACTGTAACCCTTGGAGCTTCATATTGATGATGAAACACAGAAATTGCATCGGGATTGAATATAGTATGCACAATGCCGACTTACGTCCAGGGGGAGCAATGCTTCAAACAGTCTGTATACGTGCCGTTACTGAGAGGCCAGTATTAGACTGCGACACACCACTGGGTGGTTTCTGTAACCCTTGGAGCTTCATATTGACGATGAAACACAGTAATTGCATCGGGATTCAATATAGTAGGCACAATATCGTCTTACGTCCAGGGGGAGGAATGCTTCAAAAAGTCTGTATACGTGCCTATCCTGAGAGGCCAGTATTAGATTGCGACGCACCACTGGGTGTTTACTGTAACCCATGGAGCTTCATATTGACGATGAAACTCAGATATTGCATCGGGATTGAATATAGTAGGCACAATGCCGACTTTCGTTCAGGGGGAGCAATGCTTCAAACAGTCTGTATACGTGCCTTTCCTAAGAGGCCAGTATTAGATTGCGACGTACCACTGGGTGTTTACTGTAACCCTTGGAGCCTCATAATGACGACGAAACACAGAAATTGCATCGGGATTGAATATAGTAGGCACAATGCCGACTTTCGTTCAGGGGGAGCAATGCTTCAAACAGTCTGTATATGTGCCTTTCCTGAGAGGCCAGTATTAGATTGCGACGCACCACTGGATGTTTACTGTAACCCATGGAGCTTCATATTGACGATGAAACACAGAAATTGCATCGGGATTGAATATAGTAGGCACAATGCCAACTTTCGTTCAGGGGGAGCAATGCTTCAAACAGTCTGTATACGTGCCTTTCCTGAGTGGCCAGTATTAGATTGCGACGTACCACTGCGTGTTTACTGTAACCCTTGGAGCTTCATATTGACGATGAAATACAGAAATTGCATCGGGATTGAATATAGTAGGCACAATGCCGACTTTCGTTCAGGGGGAGCAATGCTTCAAACAGTCTGTATACGTGCCTTTCCTGAGAGGCCAGTATTAGATTGCGACGCACCACTGGGTGTTCACTGCAACAATTGGAGCTTCATATTGACGATTAAACACAGAAATTGCATCGGGATTGAATATAGTAGGCACAATGCCGACTTTCGTTCAGGGGGAGTATTGCTTCAAATAGTCTGTATACGTGCCTTTCCTGAGAGGCCAGTATTAGACTGCGACGCACCACTGGGTGTTTACTGTAACCCTTGGAGCTTCATATTGACGATGAAACACAGAAATTGCATCGGGATTGAATATAGTAGGCACAATGCCGACTTACGACCTCGGGGAGCAATGGTTTAAACAGTCTGTATAAGTGCCGTAACTGAGAGTCCAGTATTAGATTGCGACGCACCACTGGGTGTTTACTGTATCCCTTGGAGCTTCATATTGACGATGAAACACAGAAATTGCATCGGGATTGAATATAGAAGGCACAATGCCGACTTACGTCCAGGGGGAGCAATGCTTCATACAGTCTGTATACGTGCCATTACTGTGAGGCCAGTATTAGATTGCGACGCACCACTGGGTGTTTACTGTAACCCTTGGAGCTTCATATTGAGAATAAAAGACAGAAATTGCATCGGGATTGAATATAGTAGGCACAATGCCGACTTACGTCCATGGGGAGAAACGCTTCAAACAGTCTGTATAGGTGCCTTTCCTAAAAGGCCAATATTAGATTGCGACGCACCACTGGGTATTTACTGTAACCCTTGGAGCTTCATATTGACGATGAAACACAGAAATTGCATCGGGATTGAATATAGTAGGCACAATGCCGACTTTCGTTCAGGGGGAGTAATGCTTCATACAGTTGTATACGTGCCTTTCCTGAGATTCCAGTTTTAGATTGCGACGCACGACTGGGTGTTTACTGTAACCCACGGAGCTTCATATTGACGATGAAACACAGAAATTGCATCGGGATTTAATACAGTAGGCACAATACCGACTTACGTCCAGGGGAAGCAATGCTTCAAGCAGTCTGTATACGTGCCGTTACTGAGAGGCCAGTATTAAATTGCGACGCACCTCTGGGTGTTTACTGTAACCCTTGGAGCTTCATATTGACGATGAAACACAGAAATTGCATCGGGATTAAATATAGTAGGCACAATGTCGACTTACGTCCAGGGGGAGTAATGCTTCAAACAGTCTGTATACGTGGCTTTCCTGAGAGGCCAGTATTAGATTGCGACGCACCACTGTGTGTTTACTGTAACCCTTGGAGCTTCATATTGTCGATGAAACACAGAAATTGCATCGGGATTGAATATAGTATGCACAATGCCGACTTACGTCCAGGGGGATTAATGCTTCAAACAATCTGTATATGTGCCGTTACTGAGAGGCCAGTAATAGATTGCGACGCACCACTGGGTGTTTACTGTAACCCTTGGAGCATCATATTGACGATGAAACACAGAAATTGTATCGGGATTGAATATAGTAGGCACAATACCGACTTACGTCCAGGGGGAGCAATGCTTCAAACAGTCTGTATACGTGCCGTTACTGAGAGGCCAGTATTAAATTGCGACGCATCTCTGGGTGTTTACTGTAACCCTTGGAGCTTCATATTGACGATGAAACACAGAAATTGCATCGGGATTGAATATAGTAGGCACAATGCCGACTTACGTCCAGGGGGAGTAATGCTTCAACAGTCTGTATACGTGGCTTTCCTGAGAGGCCAGTATTAGATTGCGACGCACCACTGGGTGTTTACTGTAACCCTTGGAGCTTCATATTGACGATGAAACACAGAAATTGCATCGGGATTGAATATAGTATGCACAATGCAGACTTACGTCCAGGGGGAGCAATGCTTCAAACAGTCTGTATATGTGCAGTAACTGAGAGGTCAGTATTAGACTGCGACGCACCACTGGGTGTTTACTGTAAACCTTGGAGCATCATATTGACGATGAAACACAGAAATTGCATCGGGATTGAATATAGTAGGCACAATACCGACTTACGTCCAGGGGGAGCAATGCTTCAAACAGTCTGCATACGTGCCGTTACTGAGAGGCCAGTATTAAATTGCGACGCACCTCTGGGTGTTTACTGTAACCCGTGGAGCTTTATATTGACGATGAAACACAGAAATTGCATCGGGATTGAATATAGTAGGCACAATGCCGACTTACGTCCAGGGGGAGTAATGCTTCAAACAGTCTGTATACGTGGCTTTCCTGAGAGGCCAGTATTAGATTGCGACGCACCACTGGGTGTTTACTGTAACCCTTGGAGCTTCATATTGACGATGAAACACAGAAATGGCTTCGGGATTGAATATAGTACGCACAATGCCGACTTACGTCCAGGGGGAGCAATGCTTCAAACAGTCTGTATACGTGCCGTTACAGAGAGGCCAGTATTAAATTGCGACGCACCTCTGGGTGTTTACTGTAACCCTTGGAGCTTCATATTGAGAATAAAAGACAGAAATTGCATCGGGATTGAATATAGTAGGCACAATGCCGACTTACGTCCATGGGGAGAAACGCTTCAAACAGTCTGTATAGGTGCCTTTCCTAAAAGGCCAATATTAGATTGCGATGCACCACTGGGTATTTACTGTAACCCTTGGAGCTTCATATTGACGATGAAACACAGAAATTGCATCGGGATTGAATATAGTAGGCACAATGCCGACTTTCGTTCAGGGGGAGTAATGCTTCATACAGTTGTATACGTGCCTTTCCTGAGATTCCAGTTTTAGATTGCGACGCACCACTGGGTGTTTACTGTAACCCTTGGAGCTTCATATTGTCGATGAAACACAGAAATTGCATCGGGATTGAATATAGTATGCACAATGCAGACTTACGTCCAGGGGGAGCAATGCTTCAAACAGTCTGTATATGTGCCGTTACTGAGAGGTCAGTATTAGACTGCGACGCACCACTGGGTGTTTACTGTAACCCTTGGAGCTTCATATTGACGATGAAACTTAGTAATTGCATCGGGATTGAATATAGTAGGCACAATGCCGACTTACGTCCAGGGGGAGCAATGCTTCAAACAGTCTGTATACGTGCCGTTACTGAGAGGCCAGTATTAAATTGCGACGCACCTCTGCGTGTTTACTGTAACGCTTGGAGCTTCATAATGACGATGAAACACAGAAATTGCATCGGGATTGAATATAGTAGGCACAATGACGACTTACGTCCAGGGGGCGTAATGCTCCAAACAGTCTGTATACGTGGATTTCCTGAGAGGCCAGTATTAGATTGCGACGCACCACTGGGTGTTTACTGTAATCCTTGGAGCTTCATATTGACGATGAAAGACAGAAATTGCATCGGGATTGAATATAGTATGCACAATGCCGACTTACGTCCAGGGGGAGCAATGCTTCAAACAGTCTGTATATGTGCAGTAACTGAGAGGTCAGTATTAGACTGCGACGCACCACTGGGTGTTTACTGTAACCCTTGGAGCATCATATTGACGATGAAACACAGAAATTGCATCGGGATTGAATATAGTAGGCACAATACCGACTTACGTCCAGGGGGAGCAATGCTTCAAACAGTCTGTATACGTGCCGTTACTGAGAGGCCAGTATTAAATTGCGACGCACCTCTGGGTGTTTACTGTAACGCGTGGAGCTTCATATTGACGATGAAACACAGAAATTGCATCGGGATTGAATATAGTAGGCACAATGCCGACTTACGTCCAGGGGGAGTAATGCTTCAAACAGTCTGTATACGTGGCTTTCCTGAGAGGCCAGTATTAGATTGCGACGCACCACTGGGTGTTTACTGTAACCCTTGGAGCTTCATATTGACGATGAAACACAGAAATTGCATCGGGATTGAATATAGTACGCACAATGCCGACTTACGTCCAGGGAGAGCAATGCTTCAAACAGTCTGTATACGTGCCGTTACAGAGAGGCCAGTATTAAATTGCGACGCACCTCTGGGTGTTTACTGTAACCCTTGGAGCTTCATATTGACGATGAAACACAGTAATTGCATCGGAATTGAATATAGTAGGCACAATGCCGAATTACGTCCTGGGGGAGTAATGCTTTAACAGTCTGTATACGTGGCTTTCCAGAGAGGCCAGTATTAGATTGCGACGCACCACTGGGTGTTTACTGTAACCCTTGGAGCTTCATATTGACGATGAAACACAGAAATTGCATCGGGATTGAATATAGTATGCACAATGCCGACTTACGTCCAGGGGGAGCAATGCTTCAAACAGTCTGTATACGTGCCGTTACTGAGAGGCCAGTATTAGACTGCGACACACCACTGGGTGTTTTCTGTAACCCTTGGAGCTTCATATTGACGATGAAACACAGTAATTGCATCGGGATTCAATATAGTAGGCACAATATCGACTTACGTCCAGGGGGAGGAATGCTTCAAAAAGTCTGTATACGTGCCTATCCTGAGAGGCCAGTATTAGATTGCGACGCACCACTGGGTGTTTACTGTAACCCATGGAGCTTCATATTGACGATGAAACACAGAAATTGCATCGGGATTGAATATAGTAGGCCCAATGCCGACTTTCGTTCAGGGGGAGCAATGCTTCAAACAGTCTGTATACGTGTCTTTCCTGAGAGGCCAGTATTAGATAGCGACGCACCACTGGATGTTTACTGTAACCCATGGAGCTTCATATTGACGATGAAACTCAGAAATTGCATCGGGATTGAATATAGTAGGCACAATGCCGACTTTCATTCAGGGGGAGCAATGCTTCAAACAGTCTGTATACGTGCTTTTCCTAAGAGGCCAGTATTAGATTGCGACGTACCACTGGGTGTTTACTGTAACCCTTGGAGCCTCATATTGACGACGAAACACAGAAATTGCATCGGGATTGAATATAGTAGGCACAATGCCGACTTTCGTTCAGGGGGAGCAATGCTTCAAACAGTCTATATATGTGCCTTTCCTGAGAGGCCAGTATGAGATTGCGACGCACCACTGGATGTTTACTGTAACCCATGGAGCTTCATATTGACGATGAAACACAGAAATTGCATCGGGATTGAATATAGTAGGCACAATGCCAACTTTCGTTCAGGGGGAGCAATGCTTCAAACAGTCTGTATACGTGCCTTTCCTGAGAGGCCAGTATTAGATTGCGACGTACCACTGGGTGTTTACTGTAACCCTTGGAGCTTCATATTGACGATGAAATACAGAAATTGCATCGGGATTGAATATAGTAGGCACAATGCCGACTTTCGTTCAGGGGGAGCAATGCTTCAAACAGTCTGTATACGTGCCTTTCCTGAGAGGCCAGTATTAGATTGCGACGCACCACTGGGTGTTTACTGTAACCCATGGAGCTTCATATTGACGATGAAACACAGAAATTGCATCGGGATTGAATTTAGTAGGCACAATGCCGACTTTCGTTCAGGGGGAGCAATGCTTCAAACAGTCTGTATACGTGCCTTTCCTGAGAGGCCAGTATTAGATTGCGACGCACCACTTGGTGTTTACTGTAACCCTTGGAGCTTCAAATTGAAGATGAAACACAGAAATTGCATCGAGATTGAATATAGTAGGCACAATGCCGACTTCCGTCCAGGGGGAGCAATGCTTCAAACAGTCTGAAAAGTGCCTTTCCTGAGAGGCCAGTATTAGTTTGCGACGCACCACTGGGTGTTTACTGTAACCCATGGAGCTTCATATTGACGATGAAACACAGAAATTGCATCGGGATTGAATATAGTAGGCACAATGCCGACTTTCGTTCAGGGGGAGCAATGCTTCAAACTGTCTGTATACGTGCCTTTCCTGAGAGGCCAGTATTAGATTGCGACGCACCACTGGGTGTTTACTGTAACTCTTGGAGCTTCATATTGACGATGAAACACAGAAATTGCATCGGGATTGAATATAGTAGGCACAATGCAGACTTTCGTTCAGGGGGAGCAATGCTTCAAACAGTCTGTATACGTGCCTTTCCTGAGAGGCCAGTGTTAGATTGCGACGCACCACTGGGTGTTTACTGTAACTCTTGGAGCTTCATATTGACTATGAAACACAGAAATTGGATCGGGATTGAATATAGTAGGCACAATGCCGACTTTCGTTCAGGGGGAGCATTGCTTCAAACAGTCTGTATACGTGCCTTTCCTGAGAGGCCAGTATTAGACTGCGACGCACCACTGGGTGTTTACTGTAACACTTGGAGCATCATATTGGCGATGAAACACAGAAATTGCATCGGGATTGAATATAGTAGGCACAATGCCGACTTCCGTTCAGGGTGAGTAACGCTTCAAACAGTCTGTATACGTGCCTTTCCTGAGAGGCCAGTATTAAATTGCGACGCACCACTGGGTGTTTACTGTAACCCATGGAGCTTCATATTGACGATGAAACACAGAAATTGCATCGGGATTGAATATAGTAGGCACAATGCCGACTTCCGTCCAGGGGGAGCAATGCCTCAAACAGTCTGTATACGTGCCGTTACAGAGAAGCCAGTATTAGATTGCGACGCACCACTGGGTGTTTACTGTAACCCTTGGAGCTTCATATTGACGATGAAACACAGAAATTACATCGGGATTGAATATAGTAGGCACATTGCCGACTTACGTTCAGGGGGAGTAATGCTTCAAACAGTCTGTATACGTGCCTTTCCTGAGAGGCCAGTGATAGATTGCGACGCACCACTGGGTGTTTACTGTAACCCATGGAGCTTCATATTGACGAGGAAACACAAAAATTGCATCGGGATTGAATATAGTAGGCACAATGCCGACTTTCGTTCAGGGGGAGCAATGCTTCAAACAGTCTGTATACGTGCCTTTCCTCAGAGGCCAGTATTACATTGCAACGCACCACTGGGTGTTTACTGCAACCCTTGGAGCTTCATATTGACGATGAAACACAGAAATTGCATCTAAATTGAATATAGTAGGCACAATGCCGACTTTCGTTCACGGGGAGCAATGCTTCAAACAGTCTGTATACGTGCCTTTCCTGAGATTGCAGTATTAGATTGCGACGCACGACTGGGTGTTTACTGTAACTCTTGGAGCTTCATATTGACTATGAAACACAGAAATTGCATCTGGATTGAATATAGTAGGCACAATGCCGACTTCCGTTCCGGGGGAGCAATGCTTCAAACAGTCTGTATACGTGCCTTTCTTGAGAGGCCAGTATTAGACTGCGACGCACCACTGGGTGTTTACTGTAACCCTTGGAGCTTCATATTGACGATGAAACACAGAAATTGCATCGGGATTGAATATAGTAGCACAATGCCGACTTTCGTTCAGGGTGAGTAATGCTTCAAACAGTCTGTATACGTGCCTTTCCTGAGAGGCAAGTATTAGATTGCGACGCACCACTGGGTGTTTACTGTAACCCATGGAGCTTCATATTGACGATGAAACACAGAAATTGCATCGGAATTGAATATAGTAGGCACAATGCCGACTTCCGTCCAGGGGGAGCAATGCTTCAAACAGTCTGTATACGTGCCGTTACAGAGAAGCCATATTAGATTGCGACGCACGACTGGGTGTTTACTGTAACCCTTGGAGCTTCATATTGACGACGAAACACATAAATTGCATCGGGATTGAATATAGTAGGCACAATGCCGACTTACGTTCAGGGGAATAATGCTTCAAACAGTGTGTATACGTGCCTTTCCTGAGAGGCCAGTATTAGATTGCGACGCACCACTGGGTGTTTACTGTAACCCATGGTGCTTCATATTGACGATGAACCACAGAAATTGCATCGGGATTGAATATAGTAGGCCCAATGCCGACTATCGTTCAGGGGGAGTAATGCTTCAAGCAGTCTGTATACGTGCCTTTCCTGAGAGGCCAGTATTAGATGGCGACGCACCACTGGGTGTTTACTGTAACCCATGGAGCTTCATATTGGCGATGAAACACAGAAATTGCATCGGGATTGAATATAGTAGGCACAATGCCGACTTTCGTTCAGGGGGAGCAATGCTTCAAACAGTCTGTATACGTGCCTTTCCTGAGAGGCCAGTATTAGATTGCGACGCACCACTGGGTGTTTACTGTATCCCATGGAGCTTCATATTGACGAAGAAACACAGAAATTGCATCGGGATTGAATGTAGTAGGCACAATGCCGACTTTCGTCCAGGGGGAGCAATGCTTCAAACAGTCTGTATACGTGCCTTTCCTCAGAGGCCAGTATTAGATTGCGACGCACCACTGGGTGTTTACTGTAACCCATGGAGCTTCATATTGACGATGAAACACAGAAATTGCATCGGGATTGAATTTAGTAGGCACAATGCCGACTTTCGTTCAGGGGGAGCAATGCTTCAAACAGTCTGTATACGTGCCTTTCCTGAGAGGCCAGTATTAGATTGCGACGCACCACTTGGTGTTTACTGTAACCCTTGGAGCTTCAAATTGAAGATGAAACACAGAAATTGCATCGAGATTGAATATAGTAGGCACACTGCCGACTTCCGTCCAGGGGGAGCAATGCTTCAAACAGTCTGTATACGTGCCGTTACAGAGAAGCCAGTATTAGATTGCGACGCACCACTGGGTGTTTACTGTAACCCTTGGAGCTTCATATTGACGATGAAACACAGAAATTGCATCGGGATTGAATATAGTAGGCACAATGCCGACTTACGTTCAGGGGGAGTAATGCTTCAAACAGTCTGTATACGTGCCTTTCCTGAGAGGCCAGTATTAGATGGCGACGCACCACTGGGTGTTTACTGTAACCCATGGAGCTTCATATTGACGATGAAACACAGAAATTGCATCGGGATTGAATATAGTAGGCACAATGCCGACTTTCGTTCAGGGGGAGCAATGCTTCAAACAGTCTGTATACGTGCCTTTCCTCAGAGGCCAGTATTAGATTGCGACGCACCACTGGGTGTTTACTGCAACCCTTGGAGCTTCATATTGACGATGAAACACAGAAATTGCATCGGGATTGAATATAGTAGGCACAATGCCGACTTTCGTTCAGGGGGAGTAATGCTTCAAGCAGTCTGTATACGTTCCTTTCCTGAGAGGCCAGTATTAGATAGCGACGCACCACTGGCAATTTACTGCACCCATGGAGCTTCATATTGACGATGAAACACAGAAATTGCATCGGGATTAAATATAGTAGCCACAATGCCGACTTTGGTTCACGGGGAGCAATGCTTCAAACAGTCTGTATTCGTGCCTTTCCTGAGATTGCAGTATTAGATTGCGACGCACGACTGGGTGTTTACTGTAACACATGGAGCTTCATATTGACGATGAAACACAGAAATTGCATCGGGATTGAATATAGTAGGCACAATGCCGACTTTCGTTCAGGGGGAGTATGCTTCAAACATTTTGTATACGTGCCTTTCCTGAGAGGCCAGTGTTAGAATGCGACGCACCACTGGGTGTTTACTGTAACTCTTGGAGCTTCATATTGACTATGAAACACAGAAGTTTCATCTGGATTGAATATAGTAGGCACAATGCCGACTTTCGTTCCGGGGGAGCAATGCTTCAAACAGTCTGTATAAGTGCCTTTCCTGAGAGGCAAGTATTAGACTGCGACGCACCACTGGGTGTTTACTGTAACCCTTGGAGCTTCATATTGACGATGAAACACAGAAATTGCATCGTGATTGAATATAGTAGCACAATGCCGACTTTCGTTCAGGGTGAGTAATGCTTCAAACAGTCTGTACACGTGCCTTTCCTGAGAGGCCAGTATTAGATTGCGACGCACCACTGGGTGTTTACTGTAACCCATGGAGGTTCATATTGACGATGAAACACAGAAATTGCATCTGGATTGAATATAGTAGGCACAATGCCGACTTCCGTCCAGGGGGAGCAATGCTTCAAACAGTCTGTATACGTGCCGTTACAGAGAAGCCATATTAGATTGCGACGCACCACTGGGTGTTTACTGTAACCCATGGAGCTTCATATTGACGATGAAACACAGAAATTGCATCGGGATTGAATATAGTAGGCACAATGCCGACTTTCGTTCAGGGGGAGCAATGCTTCAAACAGTCTGTATACGTGCCTTTCCTGAGAGGCCAGTATTAGATTGCGACGCACCACTTGGTGTTTACTGTAACCCTTGGAGCTTCAAATTGAAGATGAAACACAGAAATTGCATCGAGATTGAATATAGTAGGCACAATGCCGACTTCCGTCCAGGGGGAGCAATGCTTCAAACAGTCTGTATACGTGCCGTTACAGAGAAGCCAGTATTAGATTGCGACGCACCACTGGGTGTTTACTGTAACCCTTGGAGCTTCATATTGACGATGAAACACAGAAATTGCATCGGGATTGAATATAGTAGGCACAATGCCGACTTACGTTCAGGGGGAGTAATGCTTCAAACAGTCTGTATACGTGCCTTTCCTGAGAGGCCAGTATTAGATTGCGACGCACCACTGGGTGTTTACTGTAACCCATGGAGCTTCATATTGACGATGATACACAGAAATTGCATCGGGATTGAATATAGTAGGCACAATGCCGACTTTCGTTCAGGGGGAGCAATGCTTCAAACAGTCTGTATACGTGCCTTTCCTCAGAGGCCAGTATTAGATTGCGACGCACCACTGGGTGTTTACTGCAACCCTTGGAGCTTCATATTGACGATGAAACACAGAAATTGCATCGGGATTGAATATAGTAGGCACAATGCCGACTTTCGTTCAGGGGGAGTAATGCTTCAAGCAGTCTGTATACGTGCCTTTCCTGAGAGGCCAGTATTAGATAGCGACGCACCACTGGCAATTTACTGCACCCATGGAGCTTCATATTGACGATGAAACACAGAAATTGCATCGGGATTAAATATAGTAGCCACAATGCCGACTTTGGTTCACGGGGAGCAATGCTTCAAACAGTCTGTATTCGTGCCTTTCCTGAGATTGCAGTATTAGATTGCGACGCACGACTGGGTGTTTACTGTAACACATGGAGCTTCATATTGATGATGAAACACAGAAATTGCATCGGGATTGAATATAGTAGGCACAATGCCGACTTTCGTTCAGGGGGAGTATGCTTCAAACAGTCTGTATACGTGCCTTTCCTGAGAGGCCAGTGTTAGAATGCGACGCACCACTGGGTGTTTACTGTAACTCTTGGAGCTTCATATTGACTATGTTACACAGAAGTTTCATCTGGATTGAATATAGTAGGCACAATGCCGACTTTCGTTCCGGGGGAGCAATGCTTCAAACAGTCTGTATAAGTGCCTTTCCTGAGAGGCAAGTATTAGACTGCGACGCACCACTGGGTGTTTACTGTAACCCTTGGAGCTTCATATTGACGATGAAACACAGAAATTGCATCGTGATTGAATATAGTAGCACAATGCCGACTTTCGTTCAGGGTGAGTAGTGCTTCAAACAGTCTGTACACGTGCCTTTCCTCAGAGGCCAGTATTAGATTGCGACGCACCACTGGGTGTTTACTGTAACCCATGGAGGTTCATATTGACGATGAAACACAGAAATTGCATCTGGATTGAATATAGTAGGCACAATGCCGACTTCCGTCCAGGGGGAGCAATGCTTCAAACAGTCTGTATACGTGCCGTTACAGAGAAGCCATATTAGATTGCGACGCACCACTGGGTGTTTACTGTAACCTTGGAGCTTCATATTGACGATGAAACACAGAAATTGCATCGGGATTGAATATAGTAGGCACAATGCCGACTTATGTTCTGGGGAATAATGCTTCAAACAGTCTGTATACGTGTCTTTCCTGAGAGGCCAGTATTAGATTGCGACGCACCACTGGGTGTTTACTGTAACCCATGGAGCTTCATATTGACGATGAAACACAGAAATTGCATCGGGATTGAATATAGTAGGCACAATGCCGACTATCGTTCAGGGGGAGTAATGCTTCAAGCAGTCTGTATACGTGCCTTTCCTGAGAGGCCAGTATTAGATGGCGACGCACCACTGGGTGTTTACTGCAACCCATGGAGCTTCATATTGACGATGAAACACAGAAATTGCATCGGGATTGAATATAGTAGGCACAATGCCGACTTTCGTTCTGGGGGAGCAATGCTTCAAACAGTCTGTATACGTGCCTTTCCTGAGAGGCCAGTATTAGATTGCGACGCACCACATGGTGTTTACTGTAACCCATGGAGCTTCATATTGACGAAGAAACACAGAAATTGCATCGGGATTGAATGTAGTAGGCACAATGCCGACTTTCGTCCAGGGGGAGCATTGCTTCAAACAGTCTGTATACGTGCCTTTCCTCAGAGGCCAGTATTAGATTGCGACGCACCACTGGGTGTTTACTGTAACCCATGGAGGTTCATATTGACGATGATACACAGAAATTGCATCTGGATTGAATATAGTAGGCACAATGCCGACTTCCGTCCAGGGGGAGCAATGCTTCAAACAGTCTGTATACGTGCCGTTACAGAGAAGCCATATTAGATTGCGACGCACCACTGGGTGTTTACTGTAACCCTTGGAGCTTCATATTGACGATGAAACACAGAAATTGCATCGGGATTGAATATAGTAGGCACAATGCCGACTTACGTTCTGGGGAATATTGCTTCAAACAGTCTGTATACGTGTCTTTCCTGAGAGGCCAGTATTAGATTGCGACGCACCACTGGGTGTTTACTGTAACCCATGGAGCTTCATATTGACGATGAAACACAGAAATTGCTTCGGGATTGAATATAGTAGGCACAATGCCGACTATCGTTCAGGGGGAGTAATGCTTCAAGCAGTCTGTATACGTGCCTTTCCTGAGAGGCCAGTATTAGATGGCGACGCACCACTGGGTGTTTACTGTAACCCATGGAGCTTCATATTGACGATGAAACACAGAAATTGCATCGGGATTGAATATAGTAGGCACAATGCCGGCTTTCGTTCTGGGTGAGCAATGCTTCAAACAGTCTGTATACGTGCCTTTCCTGAGAGGCCAGTATTAGATTGCGACGCACCACACGGTGTTTACTGTAACCCTTGGAGCTTCATATTGACGATGAAACACAGAAATTGCATCGGGATTGAATATAGTAGGCACAATGCCGACTTACGTTCTGGGGAATAATGCTTCAAACAGTCTGTATACGTGTCTTTCCTGAGAGGCCAGTATTAGATTGCGACGCACCACTGGGTGTTTACTGTAACCCATGGAGCTTCATATTGACGATGAAACACAGAAATTGCATCGGGATTGAATATAGTAGGCACAATGCCGACTATCGTTCAGGGGGAGTAATGCTTCAAGCAGACTGAATACGTGCCTTTCCCGAGAGGCCAGTATTAGATGGCGACGCACCACGGGGTGTTTACTGTAACCCATGGAGCTTCATATTGACGATGAAACACAGAAATTGCATCGGGATTGAATATAGTAGTCACAATGCCGACTTTCGTTCTGGGGGAGCAATGCTTCAAACAGTCTGTATACGTGCCTTTCCTGAGAGGCCAGTATTAGATTGCGACGCACCACATGGTGTTTACTGTAACCCATGGAGCTTCATATTGACGAAGAAACACAGAAATTGCATCGGGATTGAATGTAGTAGGCACAATGCCGACTTTCGTTCAGGGGGAGCAATGCTTCAAACAGTCTGTATACGTGCCTTTCGTCAGAGGCCAGTATTAGATTGCGACGCACCACCGGGTGTTTACTGTAACCCTTGGAGCTTCATATTGACTATGAAACACAGAAATTGCATCGGGATTGAATATAGTAGGCACAATGCCGACTATCGTTCAGGGGGAGTAATGCTTCAAGCAGTCTGTATACGTGCCTTTCCTGAGAGGCCAGTATTAGATGGCGACGCACCACTGGGTGTTTACTGTAACCCATGGAGCTTCATATTGACGATGAAACACAGAAATTGCATCGGGATTGAATATAGTAGGCACAATGCCGACTTTCGTTCACGGGGAGCAATGCTTCAAACATTCTGTATACGTGCCTTTCCTGAGATTCCAGTATTAGATTGCAACGCACGACTGGGTGTTTACTGTAACCCATGGAGCTTCGTATTGACGATGAAACACAGAAATTCCATCGGGATTGAATATAGTAGGCACAATGCTGGCTTTCTTTCAGGGGGAGCAATGCTTCAAACAGTCTGTATACGTGCCTTTCCTGAGAGGTTAGTATTAGATTGCGACGCACCACTGGGTTTTTACTGTAACCCTTGGATCTTCAAATTTACGATGAAACACAGAAATTGCATCGAGATTCAATATAGTAGGCACAATGCCGACTTTCGTTCAGGGGGAGCAATGCTTCATACAGTTGTATACGTGCCTTTCCTGAGATTCCAGTATTACATTGCGACGCACGACTGGGTGTTAACTGTAACCCATGGAGCTTCATATTGACGATGAAACACAGAAATTGCATCGGGATTCAATATAGTAGGCACAATGCCGACTTTCGTTCAGGGGGAGCAATGCTTCAAACAGTCTGTATACGTGCCTTTCCTGAGAGGCCAGTATTAGATTGCGACGCACGACTGGGTGTTAACTGTAACCCATGGAGCTTCATATTGACGATGAAACACAGAAATTGCATCGGGATTCAATATAGTAGGCACAATGCCGACTTTCGTTCAGGGGGAGCAATGCTTCAAACAGTCTGTATACGTGCCTTTCCTGAGAGGCCAGTATTAGATTGCGACGCAACACTGGGTGTTTACTGTAACGCTTGGAGCTTCATATTGACGATGAAACACAGAAGTTTCATCTGGATTGAATATAGTAGGCACAATGCCGACTTTCGTTCCGGGGGAGCAATGCTTCAAACAGTCTGTATAAGTGCCTTTCCTGAGAGGCAAGTATTAGACTGCGACGCACCACTGGGTGTTTACTGTAACCCTTGGAGCTTCATATTGACGATGAAACACAGAAATTGCATCGTGATTGAATATAGTAGCACAATGCCGACTTTCGTTCAGGGTGAGTAATGCTTCAAACAGTCTGTACACGTGCCTTTCCTGAGAGGCCAGTATTAGATTGCGACGCACCACTGGGTGTTTACTGTAACCCATGGAGGTTCATATTGACGATGAAACACAGAAATTGCATCTGGATTGAATATAGTAGGCACAATGCCGACTTCCGTCCAGGGGGAGCAATGCTTCAAACAGTCTGTATACGTGCCGTTACAGAGAAGCCATATTAGATTGCGACGCACCACTGGGTGTTTACTGTAACCTTGGAGCTTCATATTGACGATGAAACACAGAAATTGCATCGGGATTGAATATAGTAGGCACAATGCCGACTTATGTTCTGGGGAATAATGCTTCAAACAGTCTGTATACGTGTCTTTCCTGAGAGGCCAGTATTAGATTGCGACGCACCACTGGGTGTTTACTGTAACCCATGGAGCTTCATATTGACGATGAAACACAGAAATTGCATCGGGATTGAATATAGTAGGCACAATGCCGACTATCGTTCAGGGGGAGTAATGCTTCAAGCAGTCTGTATACGTGCCTTTCCTGAGAGGCCAGTATTAGATGGCGACGCACCACTGGGTGTTTACTGTAACCCATGGAGCTTCATATTGACGATGAAACACAGAAATTGCATCGGGATTGAATATAGTAGGCACAATGCCGACTTTCGTTCTGGGGGAGCAATGCTTCAAACAGTCTGTATACGAGCCTTTCCTGAGAGGCCAGTATTAGATTGCGACGCACCACATGGTGTTTACTGTAACCCATGGAGCTTCATATTGACGAAGAAACACAGAAATTGCATCGGGATTGAATGTAGTAGGCACAATGCCGACTTTCGTCCAGGGGGAGCATTGCTTCAAACAGTCTGTATACGTGCCTTTCCTCAGAGGCCAGTATTAGATTGCGACGCACCACTGGGTGTTTACTGTAACCCATGGAGGTTCATATTGACGATGATACACAGAAATTGCATCTGGATTGAATATAGTAGGCACAATGCCGACTTCCGTCCAGGGGGAGCAATGCTTCAAACAGTCTGTATACGTGCCGTTACAGAGAAGCCATATTAGATTGCGACGCACCACTGGGTGTTTACTGTAACCCTTGGAGCTTCATATTGACGATGAAACACAGAAATTGCATCGGGATTGAATATAGTAGGCACAATGCCGACTTACGTTCTGGGGAATATTGCTTCAAACAGTCTGTATACGTGTCTTTCCTGAGAGGCCAGTATTAGATTGCGACGCACCACTGGGTGTTTACTGTAACCCATGGAGCTTCATATTGACGATGAAACACAGAAATTGCTTCGGGATTGAATATAGTAGGCACAATGCCGACTATCGTTCAGGGGGAGTAATGCTTCAAGCAGTCTGTATACGTGCCCTTCCTGAGAGGCCAGTATTAGATGGCGACGCACCACTGGGTGTTTACTGTAACCCATGGAGCTTCATATTGACGATGAAACACAGAAATTGCATCGGGATTGAATATAGTAGGCACAATGCCGACTTTCGTTCTGGGTGAGCAATGCTTCAAACAGTCTGTATACGTGCCTTTCCTGAGAGGCCAGTATTAGATTGCGACGCACCACACGGTGTTTACTGTAACCCTTGGAGCTTCATATTGACGATGAAACACAGAAATTGCATCGGGATTGAATATAGTAGGCACAATGCCGACTTACGTTCTGGGGAATAATGCTTCAAACAGTCTGTATACGTGTCTTTCCTGAGAGGCCAGTATTAGATTGCGACGCACCACTGGGTGTTTACTGTAACCCATGGAGCTTCATATTGACGATGAAACACAGAAATTGCATCGGGATTGAATATAGTAGGCACAATGCCGACTATCGTTCAGGGGGAGTAATGCTTCAAGCAGTCTGAATACGTGCCTTTCCCGAGAGGCCAGTATTAGATGGCGACGCACCACGGGGTGTTTACTGTAACCCATGGAGCTTCATATTGACGAAGAAACACAGAAATTGCATCGGGATTGAATATAGTAGGCACAATGCCGACTTTCGTTCACGGGGAGCAATGCTTCAAACATTCTGTATACGTGCCTTTCCTGAGATTCCAGTATTAGATTGCAACGCACGACTGGGTGTTTACTGTAACCCATGGAGCTTCGTATTGACGATGAAACACAGAAATTCCATCGGGATTGAATATAGTAGGCACAATGCTGGCTTTCTTTCAGGGGGAGCAATGCTTCAAACAGTCTGTATACGTGCCTTTCCTGAGAGGTTAGTATTAGATTGCGACGCACCACTGGGTTTTTACTGTAACCCTTGGATCTTCAAATTTACGATGAAACACAGAAATTGCATCGAGATTCAATATAGTAGGCACAATGCCGACTTTCGTTCAGGGGGAGCAATGCTTCATACAGTTGTATACGTGCCTTTCCTGAGATTCCAGTATTACATTGCGACGCACGACTGGGTGTTAACTGTAACCCATGGAGCTTCATATTGACGATGAAACACAGAAATTGCATCGGGATTCAATATAGTAGGCACAATGCCGACTTTCGTTCAGGGGGAGCAATGCTTCAAACAGTCTGTATACGTGCCTTTCCTGAGAGGCCAGTATTAGATTGCGACGCACGACTGGGTGTTAACTGTAACCCATGGAGCTTCATATTGACGATGAAACACAGAAATTGCATCGGGATTCAATATAGTAGGCACAATGCCGACTTTCGTTCAGGGGGAGCAATGCTTCAAACAGTCTGTATACGTGCCTTTCCTGAGAGGCCAGTATTAGATTGCGACGCAACACTGGGTGTTTACTGTAACGCTTGGAGCTTCATATTGACGATGAAACACAGAAATTGCATCGGGATTGAATATAGTAGGCACAATGCCGACGTACGTCCAAGGGGAGCAATGCTTCAAACGGTCTGTATACGTGCCTTTCCTGAGAGGCCAGTATTAGATTGCGACGCATCCACTGGGTGTTTACTGTAACCCTTGGAGCTTCATATTGACGAAGAAACACAGAAATTGCATCGGGATTCAATGTAGTAGGCACAATGCCGGCTTTCGTACACGGGGAGCAATGCTTCAAACTGTTTGTATACGTGCCTTTCCTGAGATTCCAGTATTAGATTGCGACGCACGACTGGGTGTATACTGTAACCCATGGAGCTTCATATTGTCGATGAAACACAGAAATTGCATCGGGATTGAATATAGTAGGCACAATGCCGACTTTCGTTCAGGGGGAGTAATGCTTCAAACAGTCTGTATACGTGCCTTTCCTGAGAGGCCAGTGTTAGATTACAACGCACCACTGGGTGTTTACTGTAACTCTTGGAGCTTCATATTGACTATGAAACACAGAAATTGCATCGGGATTAAATATAGTAGGCACAATGCCGACTTTCGTTCCGGGGGAGCAATTCTTCAAACAGTCTGTATACGTGCCTTTCCTGAGAGGCCAGTATTAGACTGCGACGCACCACTGAGTGTTTACTGTAACCCTTGGAGCTTCATATTGACGATGAAACACAGAAATTGCATCGGGATTGAATATAGTAGCACAATGCCGACTTTCGTTCAGGGTGAGTAATGCTTCAAACAGTCTGTATACGTGCCTTTCCTGAGAGGCCAGTATTAGATTGCGACGCACCACTGGGTGTTTACTGTAACCCATGGAGCTTCATATTGACGATGAAACACAGAAATTGCATCGGGATTGAATATAGTTGGCACAATGCCGACTTCCGTCCAGGGGGAGCAATGCTTCAAACAGTCTGTATACGTGCCGTTACAGAGAAGCCAGTATTAGATTGCGACGCACCACTGGGTGTTTACTGTAACCCTTGGAGCTTCATATTGAGGATGAAACACAGAAATTGCATCGGGATAGAATATAGTAGGCACAATGCCGACGTTCGTTCAGGGGGAGCAATGCTTCAAACAGTCTGTATACGTGCCTTTCCTGAGAGGCCAGTATTAGATTGCGACGCACCACATGGTGTTTACTGTAACCCATGGAGCTTCATATTGACGAAGAAACACAGAAATTGCATCGGGATTGAATGTAGTAGGCACAATGCCGACTTTCGTCCAGGGGGAGCAATGCTTCAAACAGTCTGTATACGTGCCTTTCCTCAGAGGCCAGTATTAGATTGCGACGCACCACTGGGTGTTTACTGTAACCCATGGAGCTTCATATTGACGATGAAACACAGAAATTGCATCGGGATAGAATATAGTAGGCACAATGCCGACTTTCGTTCAGGGGGAGTAATGCTTCAAGCTGTCTGTATACGTGCCTTTCCTGAGAGGCCAGTATTAGATGGCGACGCAAGACTGGGTATTTACTGTAACCCATGGAGCTTCATACTGACGATGAAACACAGAAATTGCATCGGGATTGAATATAGTAGGCACAATGCCGACGTTCGTTCAGGGGGAGCAATGCTTCAAACAGTCTGTATACGTGCCTTTCCTGAGAGGCCAGTATTAGATTGCGACGCACCACATGGTGTTTACTGTAACCCATGGAGCTTCATATTGACGATGAAACACAGAAATTGCATCGGGATTGAATGTAGTAGGCACAATGCCGACTTTCGTCCAGGGGGAGCAATGCTTCAAACAGTCTGTATACGTGCCTTTCCTCAGAGGCCAGTATTAGATTGCGACGCACCACTGGGTGTTTACTGTAACCCTTGGAGCTTCATATTGACTATGAAACACAGAAATTGCATCGGGATTGAATATAGTAGGCACAATGCCGACTATCGTTCAGGGGGAGTAATGCTTCAAGCAGTCTGTATACGTGCCTTTCCTGAGAGGCCAGTATTAGATGGCGACGCACCACTGGGTGATTACTGTAACCCATGGAGCTTCATATTGACGATGAAACACAGAAATTGCATCGGGATTGAATATAGTAGGCACAATGCCGACTTTCGTTCACGGGGAGCAATGCTTCAAACATTCTGTATACGTGCCTTTCCTGAGATTCCAGTATTAGATTGCAACGCACGACTGGGTGTTTACTGTAACCCATGGAGCTTCATATTGACGATGAAACACAGAAATTCCATCGAGATTGAATATAGTAGGCACAATGCTGGCTTTCTTTCAGGGGGAGCAATGCTTCAAACAGTCTGTATACGTGCCTTTCCTCAGAGGCCAGTATTAGATTGCGACGCACCACTGGGTTTTCACTGTAACCCTTGGAGCTTCAAATTGACGATGAAACACAGAAATTGCATCGAGATTCAATATAGTAGGCACAATGCCGACTTTCGTTCAGGGGGAGCAATGCTTCATACAGTTGTATACGTGCCTTTCCTGAGATTCCAGTATTACATTGCGACGCACGACTGGGTGTTAACTGTAACCCATGGAGCTTCATATTGACGATGAAACACAGAAATTGCATCGGGATTCAATATAGTAGGCACAATGCCGACTTTCGTTCAGGGGGAGCAATGCTTCAAACAGTCTGTATACGTGCCTTTCCTGAGAGGCCAGTATTAGATTGCGACGCAAAACTGGGTGTTTACTGTAACGCTTGGAGCTTCATATTGACGATGAAACACAGAAATTGCATCGGGATTGAATATAGTAGGCACAATGCCGACGTACGTCCAAGGGGAGCAATGCTTCAAACGGTCTGTATACGTGCCTTTCCTGAGATTCCAGTATTAGATTGCGACGCATCCACTGGGTGTTTACTGTAACTCTTGGAGCTTCATATTGACGAAGAAACACAGAAATTGCATCGGGATTCAATGTAGTAGGCACAATGCCGGCTTTCGTACACGGGGAGCAATGCTTCAAACTGTCTGTATACGAGCCTTTCCTGAGATTCCAGTATTAGATTGCGACGCACGACTGGGTGTATACTGTAACCCATGGAGCTTCATATTGTCGATGAAACACAGAAATTGCATCAGGATTGAATATAGTAGGCACAAGGCCGACTTTCGTTCAGGGGGAGTAATGCTTCAAACAGTCTGTATACGTGACTTTCCTGAGAGGCCAGTGTTAGATTACGACGCACCACTGGGTGTTTACTCTAACTCTTGGAGCTTCATATTGACTATGAAACACAGAAATTGCATCGGGATTAAATATAGTAGGCACAATGCCGACTTTCGTTCCGGGGGAGCAATTCTTCAAACAGTCTGTATACGTGCCTTTCCTGAGAGGCCAGTATTAGACTGCGACGCACCACTGAGTGTTTACTGTAACCCTTGGAGCTTCATATTGACGATGAAACACAGAAATTGCATCGGGATTGAATATAGTAGCACAATGCCGACTTTCGTTCAATGTGAGTAATGCTTCAAACAGTCTGTATACGTGCCTTTCCTGAGAGGCCAGTATTAGACTGCGACGCACCACTGAGTGTTTACTGTAACCCTTGGAGCTTCATATTGACGATGAAACACAGAAATTGCATCGGGATTGAATATAGTAGCACAATGCCGACTTTCGTTCAGGGTGAGTAATGCTTCAAACAGTCTGTATACGTGCCTTTCCTGAGAGGCCAGTATTAGATTGCGACGCACCACTGGGTGTTTACTGTAACCCATGGAGCTTCATATTGACGATGAAACACAGAAATTGCATCGGGATTGAATATAGTTGGCACAATGCCGACTTCCGTCCAGGGGGAGCAATGCTTCAAACAGTCTGTATACGTGCCGTTACAGAGAAGCCAGTATTAGATTGCGACGCACCACTGGGTGTTTACTGTAACCCTTGGAGCTTCATATTGAGGATGAAACACAGAAATTGCATCGGGATTGAATATAGTAGGCACAATGCCGACTTACGTTCAGGGGGAGTAATGCTTCAAACAGTCTGTATACGTGCCTTTCCTGAGAGGCCAGTATTAGATTGCGACGCACCACTGGGTGTTTACTGTAACCCATGGAGCTTGTTATTGACGATGAAACACAGAAATTGCATCGGGATAGAATATAGTAGGCACAATGCCGACTTTCGTTCAGGGGAATAATGCTTCTAGCTGTCTGTATACGTGCCTTTCCTGAGAGGCCAGTATTAGATGGCGATGCAACACTGGGTATTTACTGTAACCCATGGAGCTTCATACTGACGATGCAACACAGAAATTGCATCGGGATTGAATATAGTAGGCACAATGCCGACGTTCGTTCAGGGGGAGCAATGCTTCAAACAGTCTGTATACGTGCCTTTCCTGAGAGGCCAGTATTAGATTGCGACGCACCACATGGTGTTTACTGTAACCCATGGAGCTTCATATTGACGAAGAAACACAGAAATTGCATCGGGATTGAATGTAGTAGGCACAATGCCGACTTTCGTCCAGGGGGAGCAATGCTTCAAACAGTCTGTATACGTGCCTTTCCTCAGAGGCCAGTATTAGATTGCGTCGCACCACTGGGTGTTTACTGTAACCCTTGGAGCTTCATATTGACTATGAAACACAGAAATTGCATCGGGATTGAATATAGTAGGCACAATGCCGACTATCGTTCAGGGGGAGTAATGCTTCAAGCAGTCTGTATACGTGCCTTTCCTGAGAGGCCAGTATTAGATGGCGACGCACCACTGGGTGTTTACTGTAACCCATGGAGCTTCATATTGACGATGAAACACAGAAATTGCATCGGGATTGAATATAGTAGGCACAATGCCGACTTTCGTTCACGGGGAGCAATGCTTCAAACATTCTGTATACGTGCCTTTCCTGAGATTCCAGTATTAGATTGAAACGCACGACTGGGTGTTTACTGTAACCCATGGAGCTTCATATTGACTATGAAACACAGAAATTCCATCGGGATTGAATATAGTAGGCACAATGCTGGCTTTCTTTCAGGGGGAGCAATGCTTCAAACAGTCTGTATACGTGCCTTTCCTGAGAGGCCAGTATTAGATTGCGGCGCACCACTGGGTTTTTACTGTAACCCTTGGAGCTTCAAATTGACGATGAAACACAGAAATTGCATCGAGATTCAATATAGTAGGCACAATGCCGACTTTCGTTCAGGGGGAGCAATGCTTCATACAGTTGTATACGTGCCTTTCCTGAGATTCCAGTATTACATTGCGACGCACGACTGGGTGTTAACTGTAACCCATGGAGCTTCATATTGACGATGAAACACAGAAATTGCATCGGGATTCAATATAGTAGGCACAATGCCGACTTTCGTTCAGGGGCAGCAATGCTTCAAACAGTCTGTATACGTGCCTTTCCTGAGAGGCCAGTATTAGATTGCGACGCAACACTGGGTGTTTACTGTAACGCTTGGAGCTTCATATTGACGATGAAACACAGAAATTGCATCGGGATTGAATATAGTAGGCACAATGCCGACGTACGTCCAAGGGGAGCAATGCTTCAAACGGTCTGTATACGTGCCTTTCCTGAGAGGCCAGTATTAGATTGCGACGCATCCACTGGGTGTTTACTGTAACCCTTGGAGCTTCATATTGACGAAGAAACACAGAAATTGCATCGGGATTCAATGTAGTAGGCACAATGCCGGCTTTCGTACACGGGGAGCAATGCTTCAAACTGTCTGTATACGTGCCTTTCCTGAGATTCCAGTATTAGATTGCGACGCACGACTGGGTGTATACTGTAACCCATGGAGCTTCATATTGTCGATGAAACACAGAAATTGCATCGGGATTGAATATAGTAGGCACAAGGCCGACTTTCGTTCAGGGGGAGTAATGCTTCAAACAGTCTGTATACGTGCCTTTCCTGAGAGGCCAGTGTTAGATTACGACGCACCACTGGGTGTTTACTGTAACTCTTGGAGCTTCATATTGACTATGAAACACAGAAATTGCATCGGGATTAAATATAGTAGGCACAATGCCGACTTTCGTTCCGGGGGAGCAATTCTTCAAACAGTCTGTATACGTGCCTTTCCTGAGAGGCCAGTATTAGACTGCGACGCACCACTGAGTGTTTACTGTAACCCTTGGAGCTTCATATTGACGATGAAACACAGAAATTGCATCGGGATTGAATATAGTAGCACAATGCCGACTTTCGTTCAGGGTGAGTAATGCTTCAAACAGTCTGTATACGTGCCTTTCCTGAGAGGCCAGTATTAGATTGCGACGCACCACTGGGTGTTTACTGTAACCCATGGAGCTTCATATTGACGATGAAACACAGAAATTGCATCGGGATTGAATATAGTAGGCACAATGCCGACTTCCGTCCAGGGGGAGCAATGCTTCAAACGGTCTGTATACGTGCCGTTACAGAGAAGCCAGTATTAGATTGCCACGCACCACTGGGTGTTTACTGTAACCCTTCGAGCTTCATATTGACGATGAAACACTCAAGTTGCATCGGGATTGAATATAGTAGGCACAATGCTGACTTACGTCCAGGGGGAGCAATGCTTCATACAGTTGTACACGTGCCTTTCCTGAGATTCCAGTATTAGATTGCGACGCACGACTGGGTGTTTACTGTAACCCATGGAGCTTCATATTGACGATGAAACACAGAAATTGCATCGGGATTGAATATAGTAGGCACAATGCCGACTTTCGTTCAGGGGGAGCAATGCTTCAAACAGTCTGTATACGTGCCTTTCCTGAGAGGCCAGTATTAGATTACGACGCACCACTGGGTGTTTACTGTAACCCATGGAGCTTCATATTGACGATGAAACACAGAAATTGCATCGGGATTGAATATAGTAGGCACAATGCCGACTTTCGTTCAGGGGGAGCAATGCTTCAAACAGTCTGTATACGTGCCTTTCCTGAGAGGCCAGTATTAGATTGCGACGCACCACTCGGTGTTTACTGTAACCCTTGGAGCTTCATATTGACGATGAAACACAGATATTGCATCGGGATTGAATATAGTAGGCACAATGCCGACGTACGTCCAAGGGGAGCAATGCTTCAAACTGTCTGTATACGTGCCTTTCCTGAGAGGCCAGTGTTAGATTACGACGCACCACTGGGTGTTTACTGTAACTCTTGGAGCTTCATATTGACTATGAAACACAGAAATTGCATCGGGATTAAATATAGTAGGCACAATGCCGACTTTCGTTCCGGGGGAGCAATGCTTCAAACAGTCTGTATACGTGCCTTTCCTGAGAGGCCAGTATTAGACTGAGACGCACCACTGAGTGTTTACTGTAACCCTTGGAGCTTCATATTGACGATGAAACACAGAAATTGCATGGGGATTGAATATAGTAGCACAATGCCGACTTTCGTTCAGGGTGAGTAATGCTTCAAACAGTCTGTATACGTGCCTTTCCTGAGAGGCCAGTATTAGATTGCGACGCACCACTGGGTGTTAACTGTAACCCATGGAGCTTCATATTGACGATGAAACACAGAAATTGCATCGGGATTGAATATAGTAGGCACAATGCCGACTTCCGTCCAGGGGGAGCAATGCTTCAAACAGTCTGTATGCGTGCCGTTACAGAGAAGCCAGTATTAGATTGCGACGCACCACTGGGTGTTTACTGTAACCCTTGGAGCTTCATATTGAAGATGAAACACAGAAATTGCATCGGGATTGAATATAGTAGGCACAATGCCGACTTACGTTCAGGGGGAGTAATGCTTCAAACAGTCTGTATACGTGCCTTTCCTGAGAGGCCAGTATTAGATTGCGACGCACCACTGGGTGTTTACTGTAACCCATGGAGCTTCATATTGACGATGAAACACAGAAATTGCATCGGGATAGAATATAGTAGGCACAATGCCGACTTTCGTTCAGGGGGAGTAATGCTTCAAGCAGTCTGTATACGTGCCTTTCCTGAGAGGCCAGTATTAGATGGCGACGCAAGACTGGGTATTTACTGTAACCCATGGAGCTTCATATTGACGATGAAACACAGAAATTGCATCGGGATTGAATATAGTAGGCACAATGCCGACGTTCGTTCAGGGGGAGCAATGCTTCAAACAGTCTGTATACGTGCCTTTCCTGAGAGGACAGTATTAGATTGCGACGCACCACTGGGTGTTTACTGTAACCCATGGAGCTTCATATTGACGAAGAAACACAGAAATTGCATCGGGATTGAATGTAGTAGGCACAATGCCGACTTTCGTCCAGGGGGAGCAATGCTTCAAACAGTCTATATACGTGCCTTTCCTAAGAGGCCAGTATTAGATTGCGACGCACCACTGGGTGTTTACTGTAACCCATGGAGCTTCATATTGACGATGAAACACAGAAATTGCATCGAGATTGAATATAGTAGGCACAATGCCGTCTTTCGTTCAGGGGGAGTAATGCTTCAAGCAGTCTGTATACGTGCCTTTCCTGAGAGGCCAGTATTAGATAGCGACGTACCACTGGGTGTTTACTGTAACCCATGGAGCTTCATATTGACGATGAAACACAGAAATTGCATCGGGAATGAATATAGTACGCACAATGCCGACTTTCGTTCACGGGGAGCAATGCTTCAAACATTCTGTATACGTGCCTTTCCTAAGATTCCAGTATTAGATAGCGACGCACGACTGGGTGTTTACTGTAACCCATGGAGCTTCATATTGACGATGAAAGACAGAAATTGCATCGGGATTGAATATAGTAGGCACAATGCTGGCTTTCGTTCAGGGGGAGCAATGCTTCAAACAGTCTGTATACGTGCCTTTCCTGAGAGGCCAGTATTAGATTGCGACGCACCACTGGGTGTTTACTGTAACCCTTGGAGCTTCATATTGACGATGAAACACAGAAATTGCATCGAGATTGAATATAGTAGGCACAATGCCGACTTACGTCCAGGGGGAGCAATGCTTCATACTGTTGTATACGTGCCTTTCCTGAGATTCCAGTATTAGATTGCGACGCACGACAGTGTGTTTACTGTAACCCATGGAGCTTCATATTGACGATGAAACACATAAATTGCATCGGGATTGAATATAGTAGGCACAATGCCGACTTTCGTTCAGGGGGAGCAATGCTTCAAACGGTCTGTATACGTGCCTTTCCTGAGAGGCCAGTATTAGATTGCGATGCATCCACTGGGTGTTTACTGTAACCCTTGGAACTTCATATTGACGATGAAACACAGAAATTGCATCGGGATTGAATATAGTAGGCACAATGCTGGCTTAAGTTCTGGGGGAGCAATGCTTCAAACAGTCTGTATACGTGCCTTTCCTAAGAGGCCAGTATTAGATTGCGATGCACCAGTGGGTGTTTACTGTAACCCTTGGAGCTTCATATTGACTATGAAACACAGAAATTGCATCGGGATTGAATATAGTAGGCACAATGCCGACTTTCGTTCAGGGGGAGCAATGCTTCAAACAGTCTGTATATGTGCCTTTCCTGAGAGGCCAGTATTAGATTGCGACGCACCACTGGGTGTTTACTGTAACCCTTGGAGCTTCATATTGATGATGAAACACAGAAATTGCATTGGGATTGAATATAGTAGGCACAATGTCGACTTTCGTTCAGGTGGAGCAATGCTTCAAACAGTCTGTATATGTGCCTTTCCTGAGAGGCCAGTATTAGATTGCGACGCACCACTGGGTGTTTACTGTAACCCATGGAGCTTCATACTGACGATGAAACACAGAAATTGCATCGGGATTGAATATAGTAGGCACAATGCCGACTTTCGTTCAGGGGGAGCAATGCTTCAAACAGTCTGTATACGTGCCTTTCCTGAGAGGCCAGTATTAGGTTGCGACGCACCACTGGGAGTTTACTGTAACCCATGGAGCTTCATATTGACGATGAAACACAGAAATTGCATCGGGATTGAATATAGTTGGCACAATGCCGACTTTCGTTCAGGGGGAGCAATGCTTCAAACAGTCTGTATACGTGCCTTTCCTGAGAGGCCAGTATTAGATTGCGACGCACCACTGGGTGTTTACTGCAACCCTTGGAGCTTCATATTGACGATGAAACACAGAAATTGCGTCGGGATTGAATATAGTAGGCACAATGCCGACTTTCGTTGAGGGGGAGTAATGCTTCAAGCAGTCTGTATACGTGCCGTTACAGAGAGGCCAGTATTAGATAGCGACGTACCACTTGGTTTTTACTGTAACCCATGGAGCATCATATTGACGATGAAACACAGAAATTGCATCGGGATCGAATATAGTAGGCACAATGCCGACTTTCGTTCACGGGGAGCAATGATTCAAACAGTCTGTATACGTGCCTTTCCTGAGAGGCCAGTGTTAGATTGCGACGCACCACTGGGTGTTTACTGTAACTCTTGGAGCTTCATATTAACTATGAAACACAGAAATTGCATCGGGATTGAATATAGTAGGCACAATGCCGACTTTCGTTCCGGGGGAGCAATGCTTCAAACAGTCTGTATACGTGCCGTTGCAGAGAAGCCAGTATTAGATAGCGACGCACCACTGGGTGTTTACTGTAACCCTTGGCGCTTCATATTGACGATGAAACACAGAAATTGCATCGGGATTGAATATAGTAGGCACAATGCCGACTTACGTTCAGGGGGAATAATGCTTCATACAGTCTGTATACGTGCCTTTCCTGAGAGGCCCGTATTAGATTGCGACGCACCACTGGGTGTTTACTGTAACCCATGGAGCTTCATATTGACGATGAAACACAGAAATTGCATCGGGATTGAATATAGTAGGCACAATGCCGACTTCCGTCCAGGGGGAGCAATGCTTCAAACAGTCTGTATGCGTGCCGTTACAGAGAAGCCAGTATTAGATTGCGACGCACCACTGGGTGTTTACTGTAACCCTTGGAGCTTCATATTGAAGATGAAACACAGAAATTGCATCGGGATTGAATATAGTAGGCACAATGCCGACTTACGTTCAGGGGGAGTAATGCTTCAAACAGTCTGTATACGTGCCTTTCCTGAGAGGCCAGTATTAGATTGCGACGCACCACTGGGTGTTTACTGTAACCCATGGAGCTTCATATTGACGATGAAACACAGAAATTGCATCGGGATAGAATATAGTAGGCACAATGCCGACTTTCGTTCAGGGGGAGTAATGCTTCAAGCAGTCTGTATACGTGCCTTTCCTGAGAGGCCAGTATTAGATGGCGACGCAAGACTGGGTATTTACTGTAACCCATGGAGCTTCATATTGACGATGAAACACAGAAATTGCATCGGGATTGAATATAGTAGGCACAATGCCGACGTTCGTTCAGGGGGAGCAATGCTTCAAACAGTCTGTATACGTGCCTTTCCTGAGAGGACAGTATTAGATTGCGACGCACCACTGGGTGTTTACTGTAACCCATGGAGCTTCATATTGACGAAGAAACACAGAAATTGCATCGGGATTGAATGTAGTAGGCACAATGCCGACTTTCGTCCAGGGGGAGCAATGCTTCAAACAGTCTATATACGTGCCTTTCCTAAGAGGCCAGTATTAGATTGCGACGCACCACTGGGTGTTTACTGTAACCCATGGAGCTTCATATTGACGATGAAACACAGAAATTGCATCGAGATTGAATATAGTAGGCACAATGCCGTCTTTCGTTCAGGGGGAGTAATGCTTCAAGCAGTCTGTATACGTGCCTTTCCTGAGAGGCCAGTATTAGATAGCGACGCACCACTGGGTGTTTACTGTAACCCATGGAGCTTCATATTGACGATGAAACACAGAAATTGCATTGGGAATGAATATAGTACGCACAATGCCGACTTTCGTTCACGGGGAGCAATGCTTCAAACATTCTGTATACGTGCCTTTCCTAAGATTCCAGTATTAGATTGCGACGCACGACTGGATGTTTACTGTAACCCATGGAGCTTCATATTGACGATGAAAGACAGAAATTGCATCGGGATTGAATATAGTAGGCACAATGCTGGCTTTCGTTCAGGGGGAGCAATGCTTCAAACAGTCTGTATACGTGCCTTTCCTGAGAGGCCAGTATTAGATTGCGACGCACCACTGGGTGATTACTGTAACCCTTGGAGCTTCATATTGACGATGAAACACAGAAATTGCATCGAGATTGAATATAGTAGGCACAATGCCGACTTACGTCCAGGGGGAGCAATGCTTCATACTGTTGTATACGTGCCTTTCCTGAGATTCCAGTATTAGATTGCGACGCACGACAGGGTGTTTACTATAACCAATGGAGCTTCATATTGACGATGAAACACATAAATTGCATCGGGATTGAATATAGTAGGCACAATGCCGACTTTCGTTCAGGGGGAGCAATGCTTCAAACGGTCTGTATACGTGCCTTTCCTGAGAGGCCAGTATTAGATTGCGACGCATCCACTGGGTGTTTACTGTAACCCTTGGAACTTCATATTGACGATGAAACACAGAAATTGCATCGGGATTGAATATAGTAGGCACAATGCTGGCTTAAGTTCTGGGGGAGCAATGCTTCAAACAGTCTGTATACGTGCCTTTCCTAAGAGGCCAGTATTAGATTGCGATGCACCAGTGGGTGTTTGCTGTAACCCTTGGAGCTTCATATTGACTATGAAACACAGAAATTGCATCGGGATTGAATATAGTAGGCACAATGCCGACTTTCGTTCAGGGGGAGCAATGCTTCAAACAGTCTGTATATGTGCCTTTCCTGAGAGGCCAGTATTAGATTGCGACGCACCACTGGGTGTTTACTGTAACCCTTGGAGCTTCATATTGATGATGAAACACAGAAATTGCATTGGGATTGAATATAGTAGGCACAATGTCGACTTTCGTTCAGGTGGAGCAATGCTTCAAACAGTCTGTATATGTGCCTTTCCTGAGAGGCCAGTATTAGATTGCGACGCACCACTGGGTGTTTACTGTAACCCATGGAGCTTCATATTGACGATGAAACACAGAAATTGCATCGGGATTGAATATAGTAGGCACAATGCCGACTTTCGTTCAGGGGGAGCAATGCTTCAAACAGTCTGTATACGTGCCTTTCCTGAGAGGCCAGTATTAGATTGCGACGCACCACTGGGTGTTTACTGTAACCCATGGAGCTTCATATTGACGATGAAACACAGAAATTGCATCGGGATTGAATATAGTAGGCACAATGCCGACTTTCGTTCAGGGGGAGCAATGCTTCAAACAGTCTGTATACGTGCCTTTCCTGAGAGGCCAGTATTAGATTGCGACGCACCACTGGGTGTTTACTGTAACCCATGGAGCTTCATATTGACGATGAAACACAGAAATTGCATCGGGATTGAATATAGTAGGAACAATGCCGACTTTCATTCAGGGGGAGTAATGCTTCAAGCAGTCTGTATACGTGCCTTTCCTGAGAGGCCAGTATTAGATGGCGACGCACCACTGGGTGTTTACTGTAACCCATGGAGCTTCATATTGACGATGAAACACAGAAAATGCATCGGGATTGAATATAGTAGGCACAATGCCGACTTACGTCCAGGGGGAGCAATGCTTCATACTGTTGTATACGTGCCTTTCCTGAGATTCCAGTATTAGATTGCGACGCACCACTGGGTGTTTACTGTAACCCTTGGAGCTTCATATTGAAGATGAAACACAGAAATTGCATCGGGATTGAATATAGTAGGCACAATGCCGACGTTCGTTCAGGGGGAGCAATGCTTCAAACAGTCTGTATACGTGCCTTTCCTGAGAGGACAGTATTAGATTGCGACGCACCACTGGTTGTTTACTGTAACCCATGGAGCTTCATATTGACGAAGAAACACAGAAATTGCATCGGGATTGAATGTAGTAGGCACAATGCCGACTTTCGTCCAGGGGGAGCAATGCTTCAAACAGTCAATATACGTGCCTTTCCTAAGAGGCCAGTATTAGATTGCGACGCACCACTGGGTGTTTACTGTAACCCATGGAGCTTCATATTGACGATGAAACACAGAAATTGCATCGAGATTGAATATAGTAGGCACAATGCCGTCTTTCGTTCAGGGGGAGTAATGCTTCAAGCAGTCTGTATACGTGCCTTTCCTGAGAGGCCAGTATTAGATAGCGACGCACCACTGGGTGTTTACTGTAACCCATGGAGCTTCATATTGACGATGAAACACAGAAATTGCATCGGGAATGAATATAGTACGCACAATGCCGACTTTCGTTCACGGGGAGCAATGCTTCAAACATTCTGTATACGTGCCTTTCCTAAGATTCCAGTATTAGATTGCGACGCACGACTGGGTGTTTACTGTAACCCATGGAGCTTCATATTGACGATGAAAGACAGAAATTGCATCGGGATTGAATATAGTAGGCACAATGCTGGCTTTCGTTCAGGGGGAGCAATGCTTCAAACAGTCTGTATACGTGCCTTTCCTGAGAGGCCAGTATTAGATTGCGACGCACCACTGGGTGTTTACTGTAACCCTTGGAGCTTCATATTGACGATGAAACACAGAAATTGCATCGAGATTGAATATAGTAGGCACAATGCCGACTTACGTCCAGGGGGAGCAATGCTTCATACTGTTGTATACGTGCCTTTCCTGAGATTCCAGTATTAGATTGCGACGCACGACAGGGTGTTTACTGTAACCCATGGAGCTTCATATTGACGATGAAACACATAAATTGCATCGGGATTGAATATAGTAGGCACAATGCCGACTTTCGTTCAGGGGGAGCAATGCTTCAAACGGTCTGTATACGTGCCTTTCCTGAGAGGCCAGTATTAGATTGCGACGCATCCACTGGGTGTTTACTGTAACCCTTGGAACTTCATATTGACGATGAAACACAGAAATTGCATCGGGATTGAATATAGTAGGCACGATGCTGGCTTAAGTTCTGGGGGAGCAATGCTTCAAACAGTCTGTATACGTGCCTTTCATAAGAGGCCAGTATTAGATTGCGATGCACCAGTGGGTGTTTACTGTAACCCTTGGAGCTTCATATTGACTATGAAACACAGAAATTGCATCGGGATTGAATATAGTAGGCACAATGCCGACTTTCGTTCAGGGGGAGCAATGCTTCAAACAGTCTGTATATGTGCCTTTCCTGAGAGGCCAGTATTAGATTGCGACGCACCACTGGGTGTTTACTGTAACCCTTGGAGCTTCATATTGATGATGAAACACAGAAATTGCATTGGGATTGAATATAGTAGGCACAATGTCGACTTTCGTTCAGGTGGAGCAATGCTTCAAACAGTCTGTATATGTGCCTTTCCTGAGAGGCCAGTATTAGATTGCGACGCACCACTGGGTGTTTACTGTAACCCATGGAGCTTCATATTGACGATGAAACACAGAAATTGCATCGGGATTGAATATAGTAGGCACAATGCCGACTTTCGTTCAGGGGGAGCAATGCTTCAAACAGTCTGTATACGTGCCTTTCCTGAGAGGCCAGTATTAGATTGCGACGCACCACTGGGTGTTTACTGTAACCCATGGAGCTTCATATTGACGATGAAACACAGAAATTGCATCGGGATTGAATATAGTAGGCACAATGCCGACTTTCGTTCAGGGGGAGCAATGCTTCAAACAGTCTGTATACGTGCCTTTCCTGAGAGGCCAGTATTAGATTGCTACGCACCACTGGGTGTTTACTGTAACCCATGGAGCTTCATATTGACGATGAAACACAGAAATTGCGTCGGGATTGAATATAGTAGGCACAATGCCGACTTTCGTTGAGGGGGAGTAATGCTTCAAGCAGTCTGTATACGTGCCGTTACAGAGAGGCCAGTATTAGATAGCGACGTACCACTGGGTTTTTACTGTAACCCATGGAGCATCATATTGACGATGAAACACAGAAATTGCATCGGGATCGAATATAGTAGGCACAATGCCGACTTTCGTTCACGGGGAGCAATGATTCAAACAGTCTGTATACGTGCCTTTCCTGAGAGGCCAGTGTTAGATTGCGACGCACCACTGGGTGTTTACTGTAACTCTTGGAGCTTCATATTGACTATGAAACACAGAAATTGCATCGGGATTGAATATAGTAGGCACAATGCCGACTTTCGTTCCGGGGGAGCAATGCTTCAAACAGTCTGTATACGTGCCGTTACAGAGAAGCCAGTATTAGATTGCGACGCACCACTGGGTGTTTACTGTAACCCTTGGCGCTTCATATTGGCGATGAAACACAGAAATTGCATCGGGATTGAATATAGTAGGCACAATGCCGACTTACGTTCAGGGGGAATAATGCTTCATACAGTCTGTATACGTGCCTTTCCTGAGAGGCCAGTATTAGATTGCGACGCACCACTGGGTGTTTACTGTAACCCATGGAGCTTCATATTGACGATGAAACACAGAAATTGCATCGGGATAGAATATAGTAGGCACAATGCCGACTTTCGTTCAGGGGGAGTAATGCTTCAAGCAGTCTGTATACGTGCCTTTCCTGAGAGGCCAGTATTAGATGGCGACGCAAGACTGGGTATTTACTGTAACCCATGGAGCTTCATATTGACGATGAAACACAGAAATTGCATCGGGATTGAATATAGTAGGCACAATGCCGACGTTCGTTCAGGGGGAGCAATGCTTCAAACAGTCTGTATACGTGCCTTTCCTGAGAGGACAGTATTAGATTGCGACGCACCACTGGGTGTTTACTGTAACCCATGGAGCTTCATATTGACGAAGAAACACAGAAATTGCATCGGGATTGAATGTAGTAGGCACAATGCCGACTTTCGTCCAGGGGGAGCAATGCTTCAAACAGTCTATATACGTGCCTTTCCTAAGAGGCCAGTATTAGATTGCGACGCACCACTGGGTGTTTACTGTAACCCATGGAGCTTCATATTGACGATGAAACACAGAAATTGCATCGAGATTGAATATAGTAGGCACAATGCCGTCTTTCGTTCAGGGGGAGTAATGCTTCAAGCAGTCTGTATACGTGCCTTTCCTGAGAGGCCAGTATTAGATAGCGACGCACCACTGGGTGTTTACTGTAACCCATGGAGCTTCATATTGACGATGAAACACAGAAATTGCATTGGGAATGAATATAGTACGCACAATGCCGACTTTCGTTCACGGGGAGCAATGCTTCAAACATTCTGTATACGTGCCTTTCCTAAGATTCCAGTATTAGATTGCGACGCACGACTGGATGTTTACTGTAACCCATGGAGCTTCATATTGACGATGAAAGACAGAAATTGCATCGGGATTGAATATAGTAGGCACAATGCTGGCTTTCGTTCAGGGGGAGCAATGCTTCAAACAGTCTGTATACGTGCCTTTCCTGAGAGGCCAGTATTAGATTGCGACGCACCACTGGGTGATTACTGTAACCCTTGGAGCTTCATATTGACGATGAAACACAGAAATTGCATCGAGATTGAATATAGTAGGCACAATGCCGACTTACGTCCAGGGGGAGCAATGCTTCATACTGTTGTATACGTGCCTTTCCTGAGATTCCAGTATTAGATTGCGACGCACGACAGGGTGTTTACTATAACCAATGGAGCTTCATATTGACGATGAAACACATAAATTGCATCGGGATTGAATATCGTAGGCACAATGCCGACTTTCGTTCAGGGGGAGCAATGCTTCAAACGGTCTGTATACGTGCCTTTCCTGAGAGGCCAGTATTAGATTGCGACGCATCCACTGGGTGTTTACTGTAACCCTTGGAACTTCATATTGACGATGAAACACAGAAATTGCATCGGGATTGAATATAGTAGGCACAATGCTGGCTTAAGTTCTGGGGGAGCAATGCTTCAAACAGTCTGTATACGTGCCTTTCCTAAGAGGCCAGTATTAGATTGCGATGCACCAGTGGGTGTTTGCTGTAACCCTTGGAGCTTCATATTGACTATGAAACACAGAAATTGCATCGGGATTGAATATAGTAGGCACAATGCCGACTTTCGTTCAGGGGGAGCAATGCTTCAAACAGTCTGTATATGTGCCTTTCCTGAGAGGCCAGTATTAGATTGCGACGCACCACTGGGTGTTTACTGTAACCCTTGGAGCTTCATATTGATGATGAAACACAGAAATTGCATTGGGATTGAATATAGTAGGCACAATGTCGACTTTCGTTCAGGGGGAGCAATGCTTCAAACAGTCTGTATATGTGCCTTTCCTGAGAGGCCAGTATTAGATTGCGACGCACCACTGGGTGTTTACTGTAACCCATGGAGCTTCATATTGACGATGAAACACAGAAATTGCATCGGGATTGAATATAGTAGGCACAATGCCGACTTTCGTTCAGGGGGAGCAATGCTTCAAACAGTCTGTATACGTGCCTTTCCTGAGAGGCCAGTATTAGATTGCGACGCACCACTGGGTGTTTACTGTAACCCATGGAGCTTCATATTGACGATGAAACACAGAAATTGCATCGGGATTGAATATAGTAGGCACAATGCCGACTTTCGTTCAGGGGGAGCAATGCTTCAAACAGTCTGTATACGTGCCTTTCCTGAGAGGCCAGTATTAGATTGCGACGCACCACTGGGTGTTTACTGTAACCCATGGAGCTTCATATTGACGATGAAACACAGAAATTGCATCGGGATTGAATATAGTAGGAACAATGCCGACTTTCATTCAGGGGGAGTAATGCTTCAAGCAGTCTGTATACGTGCCTTTCCTGAGAGGCCAGTATTAGATGGCGACGCACCACTGGGTGTTTACTGTAACCCATGGAGCTTCATATTGACGATGAAACACAGAAAATGCATCGGGATTGAATATAGTAGGCACAATGCCGACTTACGTCCAGGGGGAGCAATGCTTCATACTGTTGTATACGTGCCTTTCCTGAGATTCCAGTATTAGATTGCGACGCACCACTGGGTGTTTACTGTAACCCTTGGAGCTTCATATTGAAGATGAAACACAGAAATTGCATCGGGATTGAGTATAGTAGGCACAATGCCGACGTTCGTTCAGGGGGAGCAATGCTTCAAACAGTCTGTATACGTGCCTTTCCTGAGAGGACAGTATTAGATTGCGACGCACCACTGGTTGTTTACTGTAACCCATGGAGCTTCATATTGACGAAGAAACACAGAAATTGCATCGGGATTGAATGTAGTAGGCACAATGCCGACTTTCGTCCAGGGGGAGCAATGCTTCAAACAGTCAATATACGTGCCTTTCCTAAGAGGCCAGTATTAGATTGCGACGCACCACTGGGTGTTTACTGTAACCCATGGAGCTTCATATTGACGATGAAACACAGAAATTGCATCGAGATTGAATATAGTAGGCACAATGCCGTCTTTCGTTCAGGGGGAGTAATGCTTCAAGCAGTCTGTATACGTGCCTTTCCTGAGAGGCCAGTATTAGATAGCGACGCACCACTGGGTGTTTACTGTAACCCATGGAGCTTCATATTGACGATGAAACACAGAAATTGCATCGGGAATGAATATAGTACGCACAATGCCGACTTTCGTTCACGGGGAGCAATGCTTCAAACATTCTGTATACGTGCCTTTCCTAAGATTCCAGTATTAGATTGCGACGCACGACTGGGTGTTTACTGTAACCCATGGAGCTTCATATTGACGATGAAAGACAGAAATTGCATCGGGATTGAATATAGTAGGCACAATGCTGGCTTTCGTTCAGGGGGAGCAATGCTTCAAACAGTCTGTATACGTGCCTTTCCTGAGAGGCCAGTATTAGATTGCGACGCACCACTGGGTGTTTACTGTAACCCTTGGAGCTTCATATTGACGATGAAACACAGAAATTGCATCGAGATTGAATATAGTAGGCACAATGCCGACTTACGTCCAGGGGGAGCAATGCTTCATACTGTTGTATACGTGCCTTTCCTGAGATTCCAGTATTAGATTGCGACGCACGACAGGGTGTTTACTGTAACCCATGGAGCTTCATATTGACGATGAAACACATAAATTGCATCGGGATTGAATATAGTAGGCACAATGCCGACTTTCGTTCAGGGGGAGCAATGCTTCAAACGGTCTGTATACGTGCCTTTCCTGAGAGGCCAGTATTAGATTGCGACGCATCCACTGGGTGTTTACTGTAACCCTTGGAACTTCATATTGACGATGAAACACAGAAATTGCATCGGGATTGAATATAGTAGGCACGATGCTGGCTTAAGTTCTGGGGGAGCAATGCTTCAAACAGTCTGTATACGTGCCTTTCATAAGAGGCCAGTATTAGATTGCGATGCACCAGTGGGTGTTTACTGTAACCCTTGGAGCTTCATATTGACTATGAAACACAGAAATTGCATCGGGATTGAATATAGTAGGCACAATGCCGACTTTCGTTCAGGGGGAGCAATGCTTCAAACAGTCTGTATATGTGCCTTTCCTGAGAGGCCAGTATTAGATTGCGACGCACCACTGGGTGTTTACTGTAACCCTTGGAGCTTCATATTGATGATGAAACACAGAAATTGCATTGGGATTGAATATAGTAGGCACAATGTCGACTTTCGTTCAGGTGGAGCAATGCTTCAAACAGTCTGTATATGTGCCTTTCCTGAGAGGCCAGTATTAGATTGCGACGCACCACTGGGTGTTTACTGTAACCCATGGAGCTTCATATTGACGATGAAACACAGAAATTGCATCGGGATTGAATATAGTAGGCACAATGCCGACTTTCGTTCAGGGGGAGCAATGCTTCAAACAGTCTGTATACGTGCCTTTCCTGAGAGGCCAGTATTAGATTGCGACGCACCACTGGGTGTTTACTGTAACCCATGGAGCTTCATATTGACGATGAAACACAGAAATTGCATCGGGATTGAATATAGTAGGCACAATGCCGACTTTCGTTCAGGGGGAGCAATGCTTCAAACAGTCTGTATACGTGCCTTTCCTGAGAGGCCAGTATTAGATTGCTACGCACCACTGGGTGTTTACTGTAACCCATGGAGCTTCATATTGACGATGAAACACAGAAATTGCGTCGGGATTGAATATAGTAGGCACAATGCCGACTTTCGTTGAGGGGGAGTAATGCTTCAAGCAGTCTGTATACGTGCCGTTACAGAGAGGCCAGTATTAGATAGCGACGTACCACTGGGTTTTTACTGTAACCCATGGAGCATCATATTGACTATGAAACACAGAAATTGCATCGGGATCGAATATAGTAGGCACAATGCCGACTTTCGTTCACGGGGAGCAATGATTCAAACAGTCTGTATACGTGCCTTTCCTGAGAGGCCAGTGTTAGATTGCGACGCACCACTGGGTGTTTACTGTAACTCTTGGAGCTTCATATTGACTATGAAACACAGAAATTGCATCGGGATTGAATATAGTAGGCACAATGCCGACTTTCGTTCCGGGGGAGCAATGCTTCAAACAGTCTGTATACGTGCCGTTACAGAGAAGCCAGTATTAGATTGCGACGCACCACTGGGTGTTTACTGTAACCCTTGGCGCTTCATATTGGCGATGAAACACAGAAATTGCATCGGGATTGAATATAGTAGGCACAATGCCGACTTACGTTCAGGGGGAATAATGCTTCATACAGTCTGTATACGTGCCTTTCCTGAGAGGCCAGTATTAGATTGCGACGCACCACTGGGTGTTTACTGTAACCCATGGAGCTTCATATTGACGATGAAACACAGAAATTGCATCGGGATTGAATATAGTAGGAACAATGCCGACTCTCATTCAGGGGGAGTAATGCTTCAAGCAGTCTGTATACGTGCCTTTCCTGAGAGGCCAGTATTAGATGGCGACGCACCACTGGGTGTTTACTGTAACCCATGGAGCTTCATATTGACGATGAAACACAGAAAATGCATCGGGATTGAATATAGTAGGCACAATGCCGACTTTCGTTCAGGGGGAGCAATGCTTCAAACTGTCTGTATACGTGCCTTTCCTGAGAGGCCAGTATTAGATGGCGACGCACCACTGGGTGTTTACTGTAACCCATGGAGCTTCATATTGACGAAGAAACAAAGAAATTCCATCGGGATTGAATGTAGTAGGAACAATGCCGACTTTCGTCCAGGGGAAGAAATGCTTCAAACAGTCTGTATACGTTCCTTTCCTCAGAGGCCAGTATTAGATTGCGACGCACCACTGGGTGTTTACTGCAACCCTTGGGGCTTCATATTGACGATGAAGCACAGAAATTGCATCGGGATTGAATATAGTAGGCACAATGCCGACTTTCGTTCAGGGGGAGTAATGCTTCAAGCAGTCTGTATACGTGCCTTTCCTGTGAGGCCAGTATTAGATAGCGACGCACCACTGGGTGTTTACTGTAACCCATGGAGCTTCATATTGACGATGAAGCACAGAAATTGCACCGGGATTGAATATAGTAGGCACAATGCCGACTTTCGTTCACGTGGAGCAATGCTTCAAACATTCTGTATACGTGCCTTTCCTGAGATTCCAGTATTAGATTGCGACGCACGAATGGGTGTCTACTGTAACCCATGGAGCTTTATATTGACGATGAAACACAGAAATTGCATCGGGATTGAATATAGTAGGCACAATGCTGGCTTTCGTTCAGGGGGAGCAATGCTTCAAACAGTCTGTATACGTGCCTTTCCTGAGAGGCCAGTATTAGATTGCGACGCACCACTGGGTGTTTACTGTAACCCATGGAGCTTCATATTGACGATGAAACACAGAACTTGCATCGAGATTGAATATAGTAGGCACAATGCCGACTTACGTCCAGGGGGAGCAATGCTTCATACAGTTGTATACGTGCCTTTCCTGAGATTCCAGTATTAGATTGCGACGCACGACAGGGTGTTTACTGTAACCCATGGAGCTTCATATTGACGATGAAACACAGAAATTGCATCGGGATTGAATATAGTAGGCAGAATGCCGACTTTCGTTCACGTGGAGCAATGCTTCAAACATTCTGTATACGTGCCTCTCCTGAGATTCCAGTATTAGATTGCGACGCACGAATGGGTGTTTACTGTAACCCATGGAGCTTCATATTGACGATGAAACACAGAAATTGCATCGGGATTGAATATAGCAGGCACAATGTCGACTTTCGTTCAGGTGGAGCATTGCTTCAAACACTCTGTATATGTGCCTTTCCTGAGGGGCCAGTATTAGATTGCGACGCACCACTGAGTGTTTACTGTAACCCATGGAACTTCATATTGACGATGAAACACAGAAATTGCATCGGGATTGAATATAGTAGACACAATGCCGACTTTTATTCAGGGGGAGTAATGCTTCAAGCAGTCTGTATACGTGCCTTTCCTGAGAGGCCAGTATTAGATGGCGACGCACCACTGGGTGTTTACTGTAACCCATAGAGCTTCATATTGACGATGAAACACAGAAATTGCATCGGGATTGAATATAGTAGGCACAATGCCGACTTTCGTTCAGGGGGAGTAATGCTTCAAGCAGTCTGTATACGTGCCTTTCCTGAGAGGCCAGTATTAGATAGCGACGCACCACTGGGTGTTTACTGTAACCCATGGAGCTTCATATTGACGATGAAACACAGAAATTGCATCGGGATTGAATATAGTAGGCACAATGCCGACTATCGTTCAGGGGGAGTAATGCTTCAAGCAGTCTGTATACGTGCCTTTCCTTAGAGGCCAGTATTAGATGGCGACGCACCACTGGGTGTTTACTGTAACCCATGGAGCTTCATATTGACGATGAAACACAGAAATTGCATCGGGATTGAATATAGTAGGCACAATGCCGACTTTCGTTCTGTGGGAGCAATGCTTCAAACAGTCTGTATACGTGCCTTTCCTGAGAGGCCAGTATTAGATTGCGACGCACCACATGGTGTTTACTGTAACCCATGGAGCTTCATATTGACGAAGAAACACAGAAATTGCATCGGGATTGAATGTAGTAGGCACAATGCAAACTTTCGTCCAGGGGGAGCAATGCTTCAAACAGTCTGTATACGTGCCTTTCCTCAGAGGCCAGTATTAGATTGCGACGCACCACTGTGTGTTTACTGTAACCCATGGAGGTTCATATTGACGATGAAACACAGAAATTGCATCGAGATTGAATATAGTAGGCACAATGCCGACTTCCGTCCAGGGGGAGCAATGCTTCAAACAGTCTGTATACGTGCCTTTCCTGAGAGGCCAGTATTAGATGGCGACGCACCACTGGGTGTTTACTGTACCCCATGGAGCTTCATATTGACGATGAAACACAGAAATTGCATCGGGATTGAATGTAGTAGGCACAATGCCGACTTTCGTCCAGGGGGAGCAATGCTTCAAACAGTCTGTATACGTGCCTTTCCTCAGAGGCCAGTATTAGATTGCGACGCACCACTGGGTGTTTACTGCAACCCTTGGAGCTTCATATTGACGATGAAACACAGAAATTGCGTCGGGATTGAATATAGTAGGCACAATGCCGACTTTCGTTGAGGGGGAGTAATGCTTCAAGCAGTCTGTATACGTGCCGTTACAGAGAGGCCAGTATTAGATAGCGACGTACCACTGGGTTTTTACTGTAACCCATGGAGCATCATATTGACGATGAAACACAGAAATTGCATCGGGATCGAATATAGTAGGCACAATGCCGACTTTCGTTCACGGGGAGCAATGATTCAAACAGTCTGTATCCGTGCCTTTCCTGAGAGGCCAGTGTTAGATTGCGACGCACCACTGGGTGTTTACTGTAACTCTTGGAGCTTCATATTGACTATGAAACACAGAAATTGCATCGGGATTGAATATAGTAGGCACAATGCCGACTTTCGTTCCGGGGGAGCAATGCTTCAAACAGTCTGTATACGTGCCGTTACAGAGAAGCCAGTATTAGATTGCGACGCACCACTGGGTGTTTACTGTAACCCTTGGCGCTTCATATTGACGATGAAACACAGAAATTGCATCGGGATTGAATATAGTAGGCACAATGCCGACTTACGTTCAGGGGGAATAATGCTTCATACAGTCTGTATACGTGCCTTTCCTCAGAGGCCAGTATTAGATTGCGACGCACCACTGGGTGTTTACTGCAACCCTTGGGGCTTCATATTGACGATGAAGCACAGAAATTGCATCGGGATTGAATATAGTTGGCACAATGCCGACTTTCGTTCAGGGGGAGTAATGCTTCAAGCAGTCTGTATACGTGCCTTTCCTGTGAGGCCAGTATTAGATAGCGACGCACCACTGGGTGTTTACTGTAACCCATGGAGCTTCATATTGACGATGAAGCACAGAAATTGCACCGGGATTGAATATAGTAGGCACAATGCCGACTTTCGTTCACGTGGAGCAATGCTTCAAACATTCTGTATACGTGCCTTTCCTGAGATTCCAGTATTAGATTGCGACGCACGAATGGGTGTCTACTGTAACCCATGGAGCTTTATATTGACGATGAAACACAGAAATTGCATCGGAATTGAATATAGTAGGCACAATGCTGGCTTTCGTTCAGGGGGAGCAATGCTTCAAACAGTCTGTATACGTGCCTTTCCTGAGAGGCCAGTATTAGATTGCGACGCACCACTGGGTGTTTACTGTAACCCTTGGAGCTTCATATTGACGATGAAACACAGAACTAGCATCGAGATTGAATATAGTAGGCACAATGCCGACTTACGTCCAGGGGGAGCAATGCTTCATACAGTTGTATACGTGCCTTTCCTGAGATTCCAGTATTAGATTGCGACGCACGACAGGGTGTTTACTGTAACCCATGGAGCTTCATATTGACGATGAAACACAGAAATTGCATCGGGATTGAATATAGTAGGCAGAATGCCGACTTTCGTTCACGTGGAGCAATGCTTCAAACATTTGTATACGTGCCTCTCCTGAGATTCCAGTATTAGATTGCGACGCACGAATGGGTGTTTACTGAAACCCATGGAGCTTCATATTGACGATGAAACACAGAAATTGGATCGGGATTGAATATAGCAGGCACAATGTCGACTTTCGTTCAGGTGGAGCATTGCTTCAAACACTCTGTATATGTGCCTTTCCTGAGGGGCCAGTATTAGATTGCGACGCACCACTGAGTGTTTACTGTAACCCATGGAACTTCATATTGACGATGAAACACAGAAATTGCATCGGGATTGAATATAGTAGACACAATGCCGACTTTCATTCAGGGGGAGTAATGCTTCAAGCAGTCTGTATACGTGCCTTTCCTGAGAGGCCAGTATTAGATGGCGACGCACCACTGGGTGTTTACTGTAACCCATAGAGCTTCATATTGACGATGAAACACAGAAATTGCATCGGGATTGAATATAGTAGGCACAATGCCGACTTTCGTTCAGGGGGAGTAATGCTTCAAGCAGTCTGTATACGTGCCTTTCCTGAGAGGCCAGTATTAGATAGCGACGCACCACTGGGTGTTTACTGTAACCCATGGAGCTTCATATTGACGATGAAACACAGAAATTGCATCGGGATTGAATATAGTAGGCACAATGCCGACTATCGTTCAGGGGGAGTAATGCTTCAAGCAGTCTGTATACGTGCCTTTCCTGAGAGGCCAGTATTAGATGGCGACGCACCACTGGGTGTTTACTGTAACCCATGGAGCTTCATATTGACGATGAAACACAGAAATTGCATCGGGATTGAATATAGTAGGCACAATGCCGACTTTCGTTCTGGGGGAGCAATGCTTCAAACAGTCTGTATACGTGCCTTTCCTGAGAGGCCAGTATTAGATTGCGACGCACCACATGGTGTTTACTGTAACCCATGGAGCTTCATATTGACGAAGAAACACAGAAATTGCATCGGGATTGAATGTAGTAGGCACAATGCAAACTTTCGTCCAGGGGGAGCAATGCTTCAAACAGTCTGTATACGTGCCTTTCCACAGAGGCCAGTATTAGATTGCGACGCACCACTGGGTGTTTACTGTAACCCATGGAGGTTCATATTGACGATGAAACACAGAAATTGCATCTGGATTGAATATAGTAGGCACAATGCCGACTTCCGTCCAGGGGGAGCAATGCTTCAAACAGTCTGTATACGTGCCGTTACAGAGAAGCCATATTAGATTGCGACGCACCACTGGGTGTTTACTGTAACCCTTGGAGCTTCATATTGACGATGAAACACAGAAATTGCATCGGGATTGAATATAGTAGGCACAATGCCGACTTACGTTCTGGGGAATATTGCTTCAAACAGTCTGTATACGTGTCTTTCCTGAGAGGCCAGTATTAAATTGCGACGCACCACTGGGTGTTTACTGTAACCCATGGAGCTTCATATTGACGATGAAACACAGAAATTGCTTTGGGATTGAATATAGTAGGCACAATGCCGACTATCGTTCAGGGGGAGTAATGCTTCAAGCAGTCTGTATACGTGCCTTTCCTGAGAGGCCAGTATTAGATGGCGACGCACCACTGGGTGTTTACTGTAACCCATGGAGCTTCATATTGACGATGAAACACAGAAATTGCATCGGGATTGAATATAGTAGGCACAATGCCGACTTTCGTTCTGGGTGAGCAATGCATCAAATAGTCTGTATACGTGCCTTTCCTGAGAGGCCAGTATTAGATTGCGACGCACCACATGGTGTTTACTGTAACCCTTGGAGCTTCATATTGACGATGAAACACAGAAATTGCATCGGGATTGAATATAGTAGGCACAATGCCGACTTTCGTTCAGGGGGAGCAATGCTTCAAACAGTCTGTATATGTGCCTTTCCTGAGAGGCCAGTATTAGATTGCGACGCACCACTGGGTGTTTACTGTTACCCTTGGAGCTTCATATTGATGATGAAACACAGAAATTGCAGTGGGATTGAATATAGTAGGCACAATGTCGACTTTCGTTCAGGTGGAGCAATGCTTCAAACAGTCTGTATATGTGCCTTTCCTGAGAGGCCAGTATTAGATTGCGACGCACCACTGGGTGTTTACTGTAACCCATGGAGCTTCATATTGACGATGAAACACAGAAATTGCATCGGGATTGAATATAGTAGGCACAATGCCGACTTTCGTTCAGGGGGAGCAGTGCTTCAAACAGTCTGTATACGTGCCTTTCCTGAGAGGCCAGTATTAGATTGCGACGCACCACTGGGTGTTTACTGTAACCCATGGAGCTTCATATTGACGATGAAACACAGAAATTGCATCGGGATTGAATATAGTAGGCACAATGCCGACTTTCGTTCAGGGGGAGCAATGCTTCAAACAGTCTGTATACGTGCCTTTCCTGAGAGGCCAGTATTAGATTGCGACGCACCACTGGGTGTTTACTGTAACCCTTGGAGCTTCATATTGACTATGAAACACAGAAATTGCATCGGGATTGAATATAGTAGGCACAATGCCGACTATCGTTCAGGGGGAGTAATGCTTCAAGCAGTCTGTATACGTGGCTTTCCTGAGAGGCCAGTATTAGATGGCGACGCACCACTGGGTGTTTACTGTAACCCATGGAGCTTCATATTGACGATGAAACACAGAAATTGCATCGGGATTGAATATAGTAGGCACAATGCCGACTTTCGTTCACGGGGAGCAATGCTTCAAACATTCTGTATACGTGCCTTTCCTGAGATTCCAGTATTAGATTGCAACGCACGATTGGGTGTTTACTGTAACCCATGGAGCTTCATATTGACGATGAAACACAGAAATTGCATCGGGATTGAATATAGTAGGCACAATGCCGACTTTCGTTCAGGGGGAGCAATGCTTCAAACAGTCTGTATACGTGCCTTTCCTGAGAGGCCAGTATTAGATTGCGACGCAACACTGGGTGTTTACTGTAACGCTTGAAGCTTCATATTGACGATGAAACACAGAAATTGCATCGGGATTGAATATAGTAGGCACAATGCCGACGTACGTCCAAGGGGAGCAATGCTTCAAACTGTCTGTATACGTGCCTTTCCTGAGAGGCCAGTATTAGATTGCGACGCATCCACTGGGTGTTTACTGTAACCCTTGGAGCTTCATATTGACGAAGAAACACAGAAATTGCATCGGGATTCAATGTAGTAGGCACAATGCCGACTTTCGTTCACGGGGAGCATGCTTCAAACACTCTGTATACGTGCCTTTGCTAAGATTCCAGTATTAGATTGCGACGCACGACAGGGTGTTTACTGTAACCCATTGAGCTTCATATTGACGATGAAACACATAAATTGCATCGGGATTGAATATAGTAGGCACAATGCCGACTTCGTTCAGGGGGAGCAATGCTTCAAACGGTCTGTATACGTGCCTTTCCTGAGAGGCCAGTATTAGATTGCGACGCATCCACTGGGTGTTTACTGTAACCCTTGGAGCTTCATATTGACGATGAAACACAGAAATTGCATCGGGATTGAATGTAGTTGGCACAATGCTGGCTTAAGTTCTGGGGGAGCAATGCTTCAAACAGTCTGTATACGTGCCTTTCCCGAGAGGCCAGTATTAGATTGCGATGCACCAGTGGGTGTTTACTACAACCCTTGGAGCTTCATATTGACTATGAAACACAGAAATTGCATCGGGATTGAATATAGTAGGCACAATGCCGACTTTCGTTCAGGTGGAGCATTGCTTCAAACAGTCTGTATATGTGCCTTTCCTGAGGGGCCAGTATTAGATTGCGACGCACCACTGGGTGTTTACTGTAACCCATGGAGCTTCATATTGACGATGAAACACAGAAATTGCATCGGGATTGAATATAGTAGGCACAATGCCGACTTTCGTTCAGGGGGAGCAATGCTTCAAACAGTCTGTATACGTGCCTTTCCTGAGAGGCCAGTATTAGATTACGACGCACCACTGGGTGTTTACTGTAACCCATGGAGCTTCATATTGACGATGAAACACAGAAATTGCATCGGGATTGAATATAGTAGGCACAATGCCGACTTTCGTTCAGGGGGAGCAATGCTTCAAACAGTCTGTATACGTGCCTTTCCTGAGAGGCCAGTATTAGATTGCGACGCACCACTCGGTGTTTACTGTAACCCTTGGCGCTTCATATTGACGATCAAACACAGAAATTGCTTCGGGATTGTATATAGTAGGCACAATGCCGACGTACGTCCAAGGGGAGCAATGCTTCAAACTGTCTGTATACGTGCCTTTCCTGAGAGGCCAGTGTTAGATTACGACGCACCACTGGGTGTTTACTGTAACTCTTCGAGCTTCATATTGACTATGAAACACAGAAATTGCATCGGGATTGAATATAGTAGGCACAATGCCGTCTTTCGTTCAGGGGGAGCAATGCTTCAAGCAGTCTGTATACGTGCCTTTCCTGAGAGGCCAGTATTAGATAGCGACGCACCACTGGGTGTTTACTGTAACCCATGGAGCTTCATATTGACGATGAAACACAGAAATTGCATCGGGAATGAATATAGTACGCACAATGCCGACTTTCGTTCACGGGGAGCAATGCTTCAAACATTCTGTATACGTGCCTTTCCTAAGATTCCAGTATTAGATTGCGACGCACCACTGGGTGTTTACTGTAACCCATGGAGCTTCATATTGACGAAGAAACACAGAAATTGCATCGGGATTGAATGTAGTAGGCACAATGCCGACTTTCGTCCAGGGGGAGCAATGCTTCAAACAGTCTATATACGTGCCTTTCCTAAGAGGCCAGTATTAGATTGCGACGCACCACTGGGTGTTTACTGTAACCCATGGAGCTTCATATTGACGATGAAACACAGAAATTGCATCGAGATTGAATATAGTAGGCACAATGCCGTCTTTCGTTCAGGGGGAGCAATGCTTCAAGCAGTCTGTATACGTGCCTTTCCTGAGAGGCCAGTATTAGATAGCGACGCACCACTGGGTGTTTACTGTAACCCATGGAGCTTCATATTGACGATGAAACACAGAAATTGCATCGGGAATGAATATAGTAGGCACAATGCCGACGTTCGTTCAGGGGGAGCAATGCTTCAAACATTCTGTATACGTGCCTTTCCTAAGATTCCAGTATTAGATTGCGACGCACCACTGGGTGTTTACTGTAACCCATGGAGCTTCATATTGACGATGAAACACAGAAATTGCATCGGGATTGAATATAGTAGGCACAATGCCGACTTCCGTCCAGGGGGAGCAATGCTTCAAACAGTCTGTATGCGTGCCGTTACAGAGAAGCCAGTATTAGATTGCGACGCACCACTGGGTGTTTACTGTAACCCTTGGAGCTTCATATTGAAGATGAAACACAGAAATTGCATCGGGATTGAATATAGTAGGCACAATGCCGACTTACGTTCAGGGGGAGTAATGCTTCAAACAGTCTGTATACGTGCCTCTCCTGAGAGGCCAGTATTAGATTGCGACGCACCACTGGGTGTTTACTGTAACCCATGGAGCTTCATATTGACGATGAAACACAGAAATTGCATCGGGATAGAATATAGTAGGCACAATGCCGACTTTCGTTCAGGGGGAGTAATGCTTCAAGCAGTCTGTATACGTGCCTTTCCTGAGAGGCCAGTATTAGATGGCGACGCAAGACTGGGTATTTACTGTAACCCATGGAGCTTCATATTGACGATGAAACACAGAAATTGCATCGGGATTGAATATAGTAGGCACAATGCCGACGTTCGTTCAGGGGGAGCAATGCTTCAAACAGTCTGTATACGTGCCTTTCCTGAGAGGACAGTATTAGATTGCGACGCACCACTGGGTGTTTACTGTAACCCATGGAGCTTCATATTGACGAAGAAACACAGAAATTGCATCGGGATTGAATGTAGTAGGCACAATGCCGACTTTCGTCCAGGGGGAGCAATGCTTCAAACAGTCTATATACGTGCCTTTCCTAAGAGGCCAGTATTAGATTGCGACGCACCACTGGGTGTTTACTGTAACCTATGGAGCTTCATATTGACCATGAAACACAGAAATTGCATCGAGATTGAATATAGTAGGCACAATGCCGTCTTTCGTTCAGGGGGAGCAATGCTTCAAGCAGTCTGTATACGTGCCTTTCCTGAGAGGCCAGTATTAGATAGCGACGCACCACTGGGTGTTTACTGTAACCCATGGAGCTTCATATTGACGATGAAACACAGAAATTGCATCGGGAATGAATATAGTACGCACAATGCCGACTTTCGTTCACGGGGAGCAATGCTTCAAACATTCTGTATACGTGCCTTTCCTAAGATTCCAGTATTAGATTGCGACGCACGACTGGGTGTTTACTGTAACCCATGGAGCTTCATATTGACGAAGAAACACAGAAATTGCATCGGGATTGAATGTAGTAGGCACAATGCCGACTTTCGTCCAGGGGGAGCAATGCTTCAAACAGTCTATATACGTGCCTTTCCTAAGAGGCCAGTATTAGATTGCGACGCACCACTGGGTGTTTACTGTAACCCATGGAGCTTCATATTGATGATGAAAGACAGAAATTGCATCGGGATTGAATATAGTAGGCACAATGCTGGCTTTCGTTCAGGGGGAGCAATGCTTCAAACAGTCTGTATACGTGCCTTTCCTGAGAGGCCAGTATTAGATTGCGACGCACCACTGGGTGTTTACTGTAACCCTTGGAGCTTCATATTGACGATGAAACACAGAAATTGCATCGAGATTGAATATAGTAGGCACAATGCCGACTTACGTCCAGGGGGAGCAATGCTTCATACTGTTGTATACGTGCCTTTCCTGAGATTCCAGTATCAGATTGCGACGCACGACAGGGTGTTTACTGTAACCCATGGAGCTTCATATTGACGATGAAACACATAAATTGCATCGGGATTGAATATAGTAGGCACAATGCCGACTTTCGTTCAGGGGGAGCAATGCTTCAAACGGTCTGTATACGTGCCTTTCCTGAGAGGCCAGTATTAGATTGCGACGCATCCACTGGGTGTTTACTGTAACCCTTGGAACTTCATATTGACGATGAAACACAGAAATTGCATCGGGATTGAATATAGTAGGCACAATGCTGGCTTAAGTTCTGGGGGAGCAATGCTTCAAACAGTCTGTATACGTGCCTTTCCTGAGAGGCCAGTATTAGATTGCGACGCACCACTGGGTGTTTACTGTAACCCATGGAGCTTCATATTGACGATGAAACACAGAAATTGCATCGGGATTGAATATAGTAGGCACAATGCCGACTTTCGTTCAGGGGGAGCAATGCTTCAAACAGTCTGTATACGTGCCTTTCCTGAGAGGCCAGTATTAGATTGCTACGCACCACTGGGTGTTTACTGTAACCCATGGAGCTTCATATTGACGAAGAAACACAGAAATTGCATCGCGATTTAATGTAGTAGGCACAATGCCGACTTTCGTCCAGGGGGAGCAATGCTTCAAACAGTCTGTATACGTGCCTTTCCTCAGAGGCCAGTATTAGATTGCGACGCACCACTGGGTGTTTACTGCAACCCTTGGAGCTTCATATTGACGATGAAACACAGAAATTGCGTCGGGATTGAATATAGTAGGCACAATGCCGACTTTCGTTGAGGGGGAGTAATGCATCAAGCAGTCTGTATACGTGCCGTTACAGAGAGGCCAGTATTAGATAGCGACGTACCACTGGGTTTTTACTGTAACCCATGGAGCATCATATTGACGATGAAACACAGAAATTGCATCGGGATCGAATATAGTAGGCACAATGCCGACTTTCGTTCACGGGGAGCAATGCTTCAAACAGTCTGTATACGTGCCTTTCCTGAGAGGCCAGTGTTAGATTGCGACGCACCACTGGGTGTTTACTGTAACTCTTGGAGCTTCATATTGACTATGAAACACAGAAATTGCATCGGGATTGAATATAGTAGGCACAATGCCGACTTTCGTTCCGGGGGAGCAATGCTTCAAACAGTCTGTATACGTGCCGTTACAGAGAAGCCAGTATTAGATTGCGACGCACCACTGGGTGTTTACTGTAACCCTTGGCGCTTCATATTGACGATGAAACACAGAAATTGCATCGGGATTGAATATAGTAGGCACAATGCCGACTTACGTTCAGGGGGAATAATGCTTCATACAGTCTGTATACGTGCCTTTCCTGAGAGGCCAGTATTAGATTGCGACGCACCACTGGGTGTTTACTGTAACCCATGGAGCTTCATATTGACGATGAAACACAGAAATTGCATCGGGATTGAATATAGTAGGAACAATGCCGACTTTCATTCAGGGGGAGTAATGCTTCAAGCAGTCTGTATACGTGCCTTTCCTGAGAGGCCAGTATTAGATGGCGACGCACCACTGGGTGTTTACTGTAACCCATGGAGCTTCATATTGACGATGAAACACAGAAAATGCATCGGGATTGAATATAGTAGGCACAATGCCGACTTTCGTTCAGGGGGAGCAATGCTTCAAACTGTCTGTATACGTGCCTTTCCAGAGAGGCCAGTATTAGATTGCGACGCACCACTGGGTGTTTACTGTAACCCATGGGGCTTCATATTGACGAAGAAACAAAGAAATTCCATCGGGATTGAATGTAGTAGGAACAATGCCGACTTTCGTCCAGGGGAAGAAATGCTTCAAACAGTCTGTATACGTTCCTTTCCTCAGAGGCCAGTATTAGATTGCGACGCACCACTGGGTTTTTACTGCAACCCTTGATGCTTCATATTGACGATGAAGCACAGAAATTGCATCGGGATTGAATATAGTAGGCACAATGCCGACTTTCGTTCAGGGGGAGTAATGCTTCAAGCAGTCTGTATACGTGCCTTTCCTGTGAGGCCAGTATTAGATAGCGACGCACCACTGGGTGTTTACTGTAACCCATGGAGCTTCATATTGACGATGAAGCACAGAAATTGCACCGGGATTGAATATAGTAGGCACAATGCCGACTTTCGTTCACGTGGAGCAATGCTTCAAACATTCTGTATACGTGCCTTTCCTGAGATTCCAGTATTAGATTGCGACGCACGAATGGGTGTTTACTGTAACCCATGGAGCTTTATATTGACGATGAAACACAGAAATTGCATCGGGATTGAATATAGTAGGCACAATGCTGGCTTTCGTTCAGGGGGAGCAATGCTTCAAAGAGTCTGTATACGTGCCTTTCCTGAGAGGCCAGTATTAGATTGAGACGCACCACTGGGTGTTTACTGTAACCCTTGGAGCTTCATATTGACGATGAAACACAGAACTTGCATCGAGATTGAATATAGTAGGCACAATGCCGACTTCCGTCCAGGGGGAGCAATGCTTCAAACAGTCTGTATACGTGCCGTTACAAAGAAGCCAGTATTAGATTGCGACGCACCACTGGGTGTTTACTGTATCCCTTGGAGCTTCATATTGAGGATGAAACACAGAAATTGCATCGGGATTGAATATAGTAGGCACAATGCCGACTTACGTTCAGGGGGAGTAATGCTTCAAACAGTCTGTATATGTGCCTTTCCTGAGAGGCCAGTATTAGATTGCGACGCACCACTGGGTGTTTACTGTAACCCATGGAGCTTCATATTGACGATGAAACACAGAAATTGCATCGGGATAGAATATAGTAGGCACAATGCCGACTTTCGTTCAGGGGGAGTAATGCTTCAAGCTGTCTGTATACGTGCCTTTCCTGAGAGGCCAGTATTAGATGGCGACGCAAGACTGGGTATTTACTGTAACCCATGGAGCTTCATACTGACGATGAAACACAGAAATTGCATCGGGATTGAATATAGTAGGCACAATGCCGACGTTCGTTCAGGGGGAGCAATGCTTCAAACAGTCTGTATACGTGCCTTTCCTGAGAGGACAGTATTACATTGCGACGCACCACTGGGTGTTTACAGTAACCCATGGAGCTTCATATTGACGAAGAAACACAGAAATTGCATCGGGATTGAATGTAGTAGGCACAATGCCGACTTTCGTCCAGGGGGAGCAATGCTTCAAACAGTCTATATACGTGCCTTTCCTCAGAGGCCAGTATTAGATTGCGACGCACCACTGGGTGTTTACTGTTACCCTTGGAGCTTCATATTGACGATGAAACACAGAAATTGCATCGGGATTGAATATAGTAGGCACAATGCCGTCTTTCGTTCTGGGGGAGTAATGCTTCAAGCAGTCTGTATACGTGCCTTTCCTGAGAGGCCAGTATTAGATAGCGACGCACCACTGGGTGTTTACTGTAACCCATGGAGCTTCATATTGACGATGAAACACAGAAATTGCATCGGGAATGAATATAGTAGGCACAATGCCGACTTTCGTTCACGGGGAGCATGCTTCAAACACTCTGTATACGTGCCTTTGCTAAGATTCCAGTATTAGATTGCGACGCACGACAGGATGTTTACTGTAACCCATTGAGCTTCATATTGACGATGAAACACATAAATTGCATCGGGATTGAATATAGTAGGCACAATGCCGACTTTCGTTCAGGGGGAGCAATGCTTCAAACGGTCTGTATACGTGCCTTTCCTGAGAGGCCAGTATTAGATTGCGACGCATCCACTGGGTGTTTACTGTAATCCTTGGAGCTTCATAGTGACGATGAAACACAGAAATTGCATCGGGATTGAATGTAGTTGGCACAATGCTGGCTTAAGTTCTGGGGGAGCAATGCTTCAAACAGTCTGTATACGTGCCTTTCCCGAGAGGCCAGTATTAGATTGCGATGCACCAGTGGGTGTTTACTGTAACCATTGGAGCTTCATATTGACTATGAAACACAGAAATTGCATCGGGATTGAATATAGTAGGCACAATGCCGACTTTCGTTCAGGGGGAGCAATGCTTCAAACAGTCTGTATATGTGCCTTTCCTGAGAGGCCAGTATTAGATTGCGACGCACCACTGGGTGTTTACTGTAACCCTTGGAGCTTCATATTGATGATGAAACACAGAAATTGCATTGGGATTGAATATAGTAGGCACAATGTCGACTTTCGTTAAGGTGGAGCATTGCTTCAAACAGTCTGTATATGTGCCTTTCCTGAGGGGCCAGTATTAGATTGCGACGCACCACTGGGTGTTTACTGTAACCCATGGAGCTTCATATTGACGATGAAACACAGAAATTGCATCGGGATTGAATATAGTAGGCACAATGCCCACTTTCTTTCAGGGGGAGTAATGCTTCAAACAGTCTGTATACTTGCCTTTCCTGAGAGGCCAGTATTAGATTGCGACGCACCACTGGGTGTTTACTGTAACCCTTCGAGCTTCATATTGACGATGAAACACTCAAGTTGCATCGGGATTGAATATAGTAGGCACAATGCTGACTTACGTCCAGGGGGAGCAATGCTTCATACAGTTGTACACGTGCCTTTCCTGAGATTCCAGTATTAGATTGCGTCGCACCACTGGGTGTTTACTGTAACCCATGGAGCTTCATATTGACGATGAAACACAGAAATTGCATCGGGATTGAGTATAGTAGGCACAATGCCGACTTTCGTTCAGGGGGAGCAATGCTTCAAACAGTCTGTATACGTGCCTTTCCTGAGAGGCCAGTATTAGATTACGACGCACCACTGGGTGTTTACTGTAACCCATGGAGCTTCATATTGACGATGAAACACAGAAATTGCATCGGGATTGAATATAGTAGGCACAATGCCGACTTTCGTTCAGGGGGAGCAATGCTTCAAACAGTCTGTATACGTGCCTTTCCTGAGAGGCCAGTATTAGATTGCGACGCACCACTCGGTGTTTACTGTAACCCTTGGAGCTTCATATTGACGATGAAACACAGAAATTGCATCGGGATTGAATATAGTAGGCACAATGCCGACGTACGTCCAAGGGGAGCAATGCTTCAAACTGTCTGTATACGTGCCTTTCCTGAGAGGCCAGTGTTAGATTACGACGCACCACTGGGTGTTTACTGTAACTCTTGGAGCTTCATATTGACTATGAAACACAGAAATTGCATCGGGATTAAATATAGTAGGCACAATGCCGACTTTCGTTCCGGGGGAGCAATGCTTCAAACAGTCTGTATACGTGCCTTTCCTGAGAGGCCAGTATTAGACTGAGACGCACCACTGAGTGTTTACTGTAACCCTTGGAGCTTCATATTGACGATGAAACACAGAAATTGCATCGGGATTGAATATAGTAGCACAATGCCGACTTTCGTCCAGGGTGAGTAATGCTTCAAACAGTCTGTATACGTGCCTTTCCTGAGAGGCCAGTATTAGATTGCGACGCACCACTGGGTGTTTACTGTAACCCTTGGAGCTTCATATTGAAGATGAAACACAGAAATTGCATCGGGATTGAATATAGTAAGCACAATGCCGACTTACGTTCAGGGGGAGTAATGCTTCATACAGTCTGTATACGTGCCTTTCCTGAGAGGCCAGTATTAGATGGCGACGCAAGACTGGGTATTTACTGTAACCCATGGAGCTTCATATTGACGATGAAACACAGAAATTGCATCGGGATTGAATATAGTAGGCACAATGCCGACGTTCGTTCAGGGGGAGCAATGCTTCAAACAGTCTGTATACGTGCCTTTCCTGAGAGGACAGTATTAGATTGCGACGCACCACTGGGTGTTTACTGTAACCCATGGAGCTTCATATTGACGAAGAAACACAGAAATTGCATCGGGATTGAATGTAGTAGGCACAATGCCGAATTTCGTCCAGGGGGAGCAATGCTTCAAACAGTCTATATACGTGCCTTTCCTAAGAGGCCAGTATTAGATTGCGACGCACCACTGGGTGTTTACTGTAACCCATGGAGCTTCATATTGACGATGAAACACAGAAATTGCATCGAGATTGAATATAGTAGGCACAATGCCGTCTTTCGTTCAGGGGGAGTAATGCTTCAAGCAGTCTGTATACGTGCCTTTCCTGAGAGGCCAGTATTAGATAGCGACGCACCACTGGGTGTTTACTGTAACCCATGGAGCTTCATATTGACGATGAAACACAGAAATTGCATCGGGAATGAATATAGTACGCACAATGCCGACTTTCGTTCACGGGGAGCAATGCTTCAAACATTCTGTATACGTGCCTTTCCTAAGATTCCAGTATTAGATTGCGACGCACGACTGGGTGTTTACTGTAACCCATGGAGCTTCATATTGACGATGAAAGACAGAAATTGCATCGGGATTGAATATAGTAGGCACAATGCTGGCTTTCGTTCAGGGGGAGCAATGCTTCAAACAGTCTGTATACGTGCCTGTCCTGAGAGGCCAGTATTAGATTGCGACGCACCACTGGGTGTTTACTGTAACCCTTGGAGCTTCATATTGACGATGAAACACAGAAATTGCATCGAGATTGAATATAGTAGGCACAATGCCGACTTTCGTCCAGGGGGAGCAATGCTTCATACTGTTGTATACGTGCCTTTCCTGAGATTCCAGTATTAGATTGCGACGCACGACAGGGTGTTTACTGTAACCCATGGAGCTTCATATTGACGATGAAACACATAAATTGCATCGGGATTGAATATAGTAGGCACAATGCCGACTTTCGTTCAGGGGGAGCAATGCTTCAAACGGTCTGTATACGTGCCTTTCCTGAGAGGCCAGTATTAGATTGCGACGCATCCACTGGGTGTTTACTGTAACCCTTGGAACTTCATATTGACGATGAAACACAGAAATTGCATCGGGATTGAATATAGTAGGCACTATGCTGGCTTAAGTTCTGGGGGAGCAATGCTTCAAACAGTCTGTATACGTGCCTTTCCTGAGAGGCCAGTATTAGATGGCGACGCACCACTGGGTGTTTACTGTAACCCATGGAGCTTCATATTGACGAAGAAACAAAGAAATTCCATCGGGATTGAATGTAGTAGGAACAATGCCGACTTTCGTCCAGGGGAAGAAATGCTTCAAACAGTCTGTATACGTTCCTTTCCTCAGAGGCCAGTATTAGATTGCGACGCACCACTGGGTGTTTACTGCAACCCTTGGGGCTTCATATTGACGATGAAGCACAGAAATTGCATCGGGATTGAATATAGTAGGCACAATGCCGACTTTCGTTCAGGGGGAGTAATGCTTCAAGCAGTCTGTATACGTGCCTTTCCTGTGAGGCCAGTATTAGATAGCGACGCACCACTGGGTGTTTACTGTAACCCATGGAGCTTCATATTGACGATGAAGCACAGAAATTGCACCGGGATTGAATATAGTAGGCACAATGCCGACTTTCGTTCACGTGGAGCAATGCTTCAAACATTCTGTATACGTGCCTTTCCTGAGATTCCAGTATTAGATTGCGACGCACGAATGGGTGTTTACTGTAACCCATGGAGCTTTATATTGACGATGAAACACAGAAATTGCATCGGGATTGAATATAGTAGGCACAATGCTGGCTTTCGTTCAGGGGGAGCAATGCTTCAAACAGTCTGTATACGTGCCTTTCCTGAGAGGCCAGTATTAGATTGCGACGCACCACTGGGTGTTTACTGTAACCCTTGGAGCTTCATATTGACGATGAAACACAGAACTTGCATCGAGATTCAATATAGTAGGCACAATGCCGACTTACGTCCAGGGGGAGCAATGCTTCATACAGTTGTATACGTGCCTTTCCTGAGATTCCAGTATTAGATTGCGACGCACGACAGGGTGTTTACTGTAACCCATGGAGCTTCATATTGACGATGAAACACAGAAATTGCATCGGGATTGAATATAGTAGGCAGAATGCCGACTTTCGTTCACGTGGAGCAATGCTTCAAACATTCTGTATACGTGCCTCTCCTGAGATTCCAGTATTAGATTGCGACGCACGAATGGGTGTTTACTGTAACCCATGGAGGTTCATATTGACGATGAAACACAGAAATTGCATCGGGATTGAATATAGCAGGCACAATGTCGACTTTCGTTCAGGTGGAGCATTGCTTCAAACACTCTGTATATGTGCCTTTCCTGAGGGGCCAGTATTAGATTGCGACGCACCACTGAGTGTTTACTGTAACCCATGGAACTTCATATTGACGATGAAACACAGAAATTGCATCGGGATTGAATATAGTAGACACAATGCCGACTTTCATTCAGGGGGAGTAATGCTTCAAGCAGTCTGTATACGTGCCTTTCCTGAGAGGCCAGTATTAGATGGCGACGCACCACTGGGTGTTTACTGTAACCCATGGAGCTTCATATTGACGATGAAACACAGAAATTGCATCGGGATTGAATATAGTAGGCACAATGCCGACTTTCGTTCACTGGGAGCAATGCTTCAAGCAGTCTGTATACGTGCCTTTCCTGAGAGGCCAGTATTAGATAGCGACGCACCACTGGGTGTTTAGTGTAACCCATGGAGCTTCATATTGACGATGAAACACAGAAATTGCATCGGGATTGAATATAGTAGGCACAATGCCGACTTTCGTTCACGTGGAGCAATGCTTCAAACATTTTGTATACGTGCCTTTCCTGAGATTCCAGTATTAGATTGCGACGCACGAATGGGTGTTTACTGTAACCCATGGAGCTTCATATTGACGATGAAACACAGAAATTGCATCGGGATTGAATATAGTAGGCACAATGCCGACTTTCGTTCAGGGGGAGCAATGCTTCAAACAGTCTGTATACGTGCCTTTCCTGAGAGGCCAGTATTAGATTGCGACGCACCACTGGGTGTTTACTGTAACCCTTGGAGCTTCATATTGACAATGAAACACAGAAATTGCATCGGGATTGAATATAGTAGGCACAATTCCGACGTACGTCCAGGGGGAGCAATGCTTCAAACGGTCTGTATACGTGCCTTTCCTGAGAGGCCAGTATTAGATTGCGACGCTTCCACTGGGTGTTTACTGTAAACCTTTGAACTTCATATTGACGATGAAACACAGAAATTGCATCGGGATTGAATATAGTAGGCTCAATGCTGGCTTAAGTTCAGGGGGAGCAATGCTTCAAACAGTCTGTATACGTGCCTTTCCTGAGAGGCCAGTATTAGGTTGCGACGCACCACTGGGTGTTTACTGTAACCCTTGGAGCTTCATATTGACGATGAAACACAGAACTTGCATCGAGATTCAATATAGTAGGCACAATGCCGACTTACGTCCAGGGGGAGCAATGCTTCATACAGTTGTATACGTGCCTTTCCTGAGATTCCAGTATTAGATTGCGACGCACGACAGGGTGTTTACTGTAACCCATGGAGCTTCATATTGACGATGAAACACAGAAATTGCATCGGGATTGAATATAGTAGGCAGAATGCCGACTTTCGTTCACGTGGAGCAATGCTTCAAACATTCTGTATACGTGCCTCTCCTGAGATTCCAGTATTAGATTGCGACGCACGAATGGGTGTTTACTGTAACCCATGGAGCTTCATATTGACGATGAAACACAGAAATTGCATCGGGATTGAATATAGCAGGCACAATGTCGACTTTCGTTCAGGTGGAGCATTGCTTCAAACACTCTGTATATGTGCCTTTCCTGAGGGGCCAGTATTAGATTGCGACGCACCACTGAGTGTTTACTGTAACCCATGGAACTTCATATTGACGATGAAACACAGAAATTGCATCGGGATTGAATATAGTAGACACAATGCCGACTTTCATTCAGGGGGAGTAATGCTTCAAGCAGTCTGTATACGTGCCTTTCCTGAGAGGCCAGGATTAGATGGCGACGCACCACTGGGTGTTTACTGTAACCCATGGAGCTTCATATTGACGATGAAACACAGAAATTGCATCGGGATTGAATATAGTAGGCACAATGCCGACTTTCGTTCAGGGGGAGCAATGCTTCAAGCAGTCTGTATACGTGCCTTTCCTGAGAGGCCAGTATTAGATAGCGACGCACCACTGGGTGTTTAGTGTAACCCATGGAGCTTCATATTGACGATGAAACACAGAAATTGCATCGGGATTGAATATAGTAGGCACAATGCCGACTTTCGTTCACGTGGAGCAATGCTTCAAACATTTTGTATACGTGCCTTTCCTGAGATTCCAGTATTAGATTGCGACGCACGAATGGGTGTTTACTGTAACCCATGGAGCTTCATATTGACGATGAAACACAGAAATTGCATCGGGATTGAATATAGTAGGCACAATGCCGACTTTCGTTCAGGGGGAGCAATGCTTCAAACAGTCTGTATACGTGCCTTTCCTGAGAGGCCAGTATTAGATTGCGACGCACCACTGGGTGTTTACTGTAACCCTTGGAGCTTCATATTGACAATGAAACACAGAAATTGCATCGGGATTGAATATAGTAGGCACAATTCCGACGTACGTCCAGGGGGAGCAATGCTTCAAACGGTCTGTATACGTGCCTTTCCTGAGAGGCCAGTATTAGATTGCGACGCATCCACTGGGTGTTTACTGTAAACCTTTGAACTTCATATTGACGATGAAACACAGAAATTGCATCGGGATTGAATATAGTAGGCTCAATGCTGGCTTAAGTTCAGGGGGAGCAATGCTTCAAACAGTCTGTATACGTGCCTTTCCTGAGAGGCCAGTATTAGATTGCGACGCACCAGTGGGTGTTTACTGTAACCCTTGGAGCTTCATATTGACTATGAAACACAGAAATTGCATCGGGATTGAATATAGTAGGCACAATGCCGACGTTCGTTCAGGGGGAGCAATGCTTCAAACAGTCTGTATACGTGCCTTTCCTGAGAGGACAGTATTACATTGCGACGCACCACTGGGTGTTTACTGTAACCCATGGAGCTTCATATTGACGAAGAAACACAGAAATTGCATCGGGATTGAATGTAGTAGGCACAATGCCGACTTTCGTCCAGGGGGAGCAATGCTTCAAACAGTCTATATACGTGCCTTTCCTCAGAGGCCAGTATTAGATTGCGACGCACCACTGGGTGTTTACTGTTACCCTTGGAGCTTCATATTGACGATGAAACACAGAAATTGCATCGGGATTGAATATAGTAGGCACAATGCCGTCTTTCGTTCTGGGGGAGTAATGCTTCAAGCAGTCTGTATACGTGCCTTTCCTGAGAGGCCAGTATTAGATAGCGACGCACCACTGGGTGTTTACTGTAACCCATGGAGCTTCATATTGACGATGAAACACAGAAATTGCATCGGGAATGAATATAGTAGGCACAATGCCGACTTTCGTTCACGGGGAGCATGCTTCAAACACTCTGTATACGTGCCTTTGCTAAGATTCCAGTATTAGATTGCGACGCACGACAGGGTGTTTACTGTAACCCATTGAGCTTCATATTGACGATGAAACACATAAATTGCATCGGGATTGAATATAGTAGGCACAATGCCGACTTTCGTTCAGGGGGAGCAATGCTTCAAACGGTCTGTATACGTGCCTTTCCTGAGAGGCCAGTATTAGATTGCGACGCATCCACTGGGTGTTTACTGTAATCCTTGGAGCTTCATAGTGACGATGAAACACAGAAATTGCATCGGGATTGAATGTAGTTGGCACAATGCTGGCTTAAGTTCTGGGGGAGCAATGCTTCAAACAGTCTGTATACGTGCCTTTCCCGAGAGGCCAGTATTAGATTGCGATGCACCAGTGGGTGTTTACTGTAACCCTTGGAGCTTCATATTGACTATGAAACACAGGAATTGCATCGGGATTGAATATAGTAGGCACAATGCCGACTTTCGTTCAGGGGGAGCAATGCTTCAAACAGTCTGTATATGTGCCTTTCCTGAGAGGCCAGTATTAGATTGCGACGCACCACTGGGTGTTTACTGTAACCCTTGGAGCTTCATATTGATGATGAAACACAGAAATTGCATTGGGATTGAATATAGTAGGCACAATGTCGACTTTCGTTAAGGTGGAGCATTGCTTCAAACAGTCTGTATATGTGCCTTTCCTGAGGGGCCAGTATTAGATTGCGACGCACCACTGGGTGTTTACTGTAACCCATGGAGCTTCATATTGACGATGAAACACAGAAATTGCATCGGGATTGAATATAGTAGGCACAATGCCCACTTTCTTTCAGGGGGAGTAATGCTTCAAACAGTCTGTATACTTGCCTTTCCTGAGAGGCCAGTATTAGATTGCGACGCACCACTGGGTGTTTACTGTAACCCTTCGAGCTTCATATTGACGATGAAACACTCAAGTTGCATCGGGATTGAATATAGTAGGCACAATGCTGACTTACGTCCAGGGGGAGCAATGCTTCATACAGTTGTACACGTGCCTTTCCTGAGATTCCAGTATTAGATTGCGTCGCACCACTGGGTGTTTACTGTAACCCATGGAGCTTCATATTGACGATGAAACACAGAAATTGCATCGGGATTGAATATAGTAGGCACAATGCCGACTTTCGTTCAGGGGGAGCAATGCTTCAAACAGTCTGTATACGTGCCTTTCCTGAGAGGCCAGTATTAGATTGCGACGCACCACTCGGTGTTTACTGTAATCCTTGGAGCTTCATATTGACGATGAAACACAGAAATTGCATCGGGATTGAATATAGTAGGCACAATGCCGACGTACGTCCAAGGGGAGCAATGCTTCAAACTGTCTGTATACGTGCCTTTCCTGAGAGGCCAGTGTTAGATTACGACGCACCACTGGGTGTTTACTGTAACTCTTGGAGCTTCATATTGACTATGAAACACAGAAATTGCATCGGGATTAAATATAGTAGGCACAATGCCGACTTTCGTTCCGGGGGAGCAATGCTTCAAACAGTCTGTATACGTGCCTTTCCTGAGAGGCCAGTATTAGATTGCGACGCACCACTCGGTGTTTACTGTAACCCTTGGAGCTTCATATTGACGATGAAACACAGAAATTGCATCGGGATTGAATATAGTAGGCACAATGCCGACGTACGTCCAAGGGGAGCAATGCTTCAAACTGTCTGTATACGTGCCTTTCCTGAGAGGCCAGTGTTAGATTACGACGCACCACTGGGTGTTTACTGTAACTCTTGGAGCTTCATATTGACTATGAAACACAGAAATTGCATCGGGATTAAATATAGTAGGCACAATGCCGACTTTCGTTCCGGGGGAGCAATGCTTCAAACAGTCTGTATACGTGCCTTTCCTGAGAGGCCAGTATTAGACTGAGACGCACCACTGAGTGTTTACTGTAACCCTTGGAGCTTCATATTGACGATGAAACACAGAAATTGCATCGGGATTGAATATAGTAGCACAATGCCGACTTTCGTCCAGGGTGAGTAATGCTTCAAACAGTCTGTATACGTGCCTTTCCTGAGAGGCCAGTATTAGATTGCGACGCACCACTGGGTGTTTACTGTAACCCTTGGAGCTTCATATTGAAGATGAAACACAGAAATTGCATCGGGATTGAATATAGTAGGCACAATGCCGACTTACGTTCAGGGGGAGTAATGCTTCAAACAGTCTGTATACGTGCCTTTCCTGAGAGGCCAGTATTAGATGGCGACGCAAGACTGGGTATTTACTGTAACCCATGGAGCTTCATATTGACGATGAAACACAGAAATTGCATCGGGATTGAATATAGTAGGCACAATGCCGACGTTCGTTCAGGGGGAGCAATGCTTCAAACAGTCTGTATACGTGCCTTTCCTGAGAGGACAGTATTAGATTGCGACGCACCACTGGGTGTTTACTGTAACCCATGGAGCTTCATATTGACGAAGAAACACAGAAATTGCATCGGGATTGAATGTAGTAGGCACAATGCCGAATTTCGTCCAGGGGGAGCAATGCTTCAAACAGTCTATATACGTGCCTTTCCTAAGAGGCCAGTATTAGATTGCGACGCACCACTGGGTGTTTACTGTAACCCATGGAGCTTCATATTGACGATGAAACACAGAAACTGCATCGAGATTGAATATAGTAGGCACAATGCCGTCTTTCGTTCAGGGGGAGTAATGCTTCAAGCAGTCTGTATACGTGCCTTTCCTGAGAGGCCAGTATTAGATAGCGACGCACCACTGGGTGTTTACTGTAACCCATGGAGCTTCATATTGACGATGAAACACAGAAATTGCATCGGGAATGAATATAGTACGCACAATGCCGACTTTCGTTCACGGGGAGCAATGCTTCAAACATTCTGTATACGTGCCTTTCCTAAGATTCCAGTATTAGATTGCGACGCACGACTGGGTGTTTACTGTAACCCATGGAGCTTCATATTGACGATGAAAGACAGAAATTGCATCGGGATTGAATATAGTAGGCACAATGCTGGCTTTCGTTCAGGGGGAGCAATGCTTCAAACAGTCTGTATACGTGCCTTTCCTGAGAGGCCAGTATTAGATTGCGACGCACCACTGGGTGTTTACTGTAACCCTTGGAGCTTCATATTGACGATGAAACACAGAAATTGCATCGAGATTGAATATAGTAGGCACAATGCCGACTTTCGTCCAGGGGGAGCAATGCTTCATACTGTTGTATACGTGCCTTTCCTGAGATTCCAGTATTAGATTGCGACGCACGACAGGGTGTTTACTGTAACCCATGGAGCTTCATATTGACGATGAAACACATAAATTGCATCGGGATTGAATATAGTAGGCACAATGCCGACTTTCGTTCAGGGATAGCAATGCTTCAAACGGTCTGTATACGTGCCTTTCCTGAGAGGCCAGTATTAGATTGCGACGCATCCACTGGGTGTTTACTGTAACCCTTGGAACTTCATATTGACGATGAAACACAGAAATTGCATCGGGATTGAATATAGTAGGCACAATGCTGGCTTAAGTTCTGGGGGAGCAATGCTTCAAACAGTCTGTATACGTGCCTTTCCTGAGAGGCCAGTATTAGATGGCGACGCACCACTGGGTGTTTACTGTAACCCATGGAGCTTCATATTGACGAAGAAACAAAGAAATTCCATCGGGATTGAATGTAGTAGGAACAATGCCGACTTTCGTCCAGGGGAAGAAATGCTTCAAACAGTCTGTATACGTTCCTTTCCTCAGAGGCCAGTATTAGATTGCGACGCACCACTGGGTGTTTACTGCAACCCTTGGGGCTTCATATTGACGATGAAGCACAGAAATTGCATCGGGATTGAATATAGTAGGCACAATGCCGACTTTCGTTCAGGGGGAGTAATGCTTCAAGCAGTCTGTATACGTGCCTTTCCTGTGAGGCCAGTATTAGATAGCGACGCACCACTGGGTGTTTACTGTAACCCATGGAGCTTCATATTGACGATGAAGCACAGAAATTGCACCGGGATTGAATATAGTAGGCACAATGCCGACTTTCGTTCACGTGGAGCAATGCTTCAAACATTCTGTATACGTGCCTTTCCTGAGATTCCAGTATTAGATTGCGACGCACGAATGGGTGTTTACTGTAACCCATGGAGCTTTATATTGACGATGAAACACAGAAATTGCATCGGGATTGTATATAGTAGGCACAATGCTGGCTTTCGTTCAGGGGGAGCAATGCTTCAAACAGTCTGTATACGTGCCTTTCCTGAGAGGCCAGTATTAGATTGCGACGCACCACTGGGTGTTTACTGTAACCCTTGGAGCTTCATATTGACGATGAAACACAGAACTTGCATCGAGATTCAATATAGTAGGCACAATGCCGACTTACGTCCAGGGGGAGCAATGCTTCATACAGTTGTATACGTGCCTTTCCTGAGATTCCAGTATTAGATTGCGACGCACGACAGGGTGTTTACTGTAACCCATGGAGCTTCATATTGACGATGAAACACAGAAATTGCATCGGGATTGAATATAGTAGGCAGAATGCCGACTTTCGTTCACGTGGAGCAATGCTTCAAACATTCTGTATACGTGCCTCTCCTGAGATTCCAGTATTAGATTGCGACGCACCACTGGGTGTTTACTGTAACCCATGGAGCTTCATATTGACGATGAAACACAGAAATTGCATCGGGATTGAATATAGCAGGCACAATGTCGACTTTCGTTCAGGTGGAGCATTGCTTCAAACACTCTGTATATGTGCCTTTCCTGAGGGGCCAGTATTAGATTGCGACGCACCACTGAGTGTTTACTGTAACCCATGGAACTTCATATTGACGATGAAACACAGAAATTGCATCGGGATTGAATATAGTAGACACAATGCCGACTTTCATTCAGGGGGAGTAATGCTTCAAGCAGTCTGTATACGTGCCTTTCCTGAGAGGCCAGTATTAGATGGCGACGCACCACTGGGTGTTTACTGTAACCCATGGAGCTTCATTTTGACGATGAAACACAGAAATTGCATCGGTATTGAATATAGTAGGCACAATGCCGACTTTCGTTCAGGGGGAGCAATGCTTCAAGCAGTCTGTATACGTGCCTTTCCTGAGAGGCCAGTATTAGATAGCGACGCACCACTGGGTGTTTAGTGTAACCCATGGAGCTTCATATTGACGATGAAACACAGAAATTGCATCGGGATTGAATATAGTAGGCACAATGCCGACTTTCGTTCACGTGGAGCAATGCTTCAAACATTTTGTATACGTGCCTTTCCTGAGATTCCAGTATTAGATTGCGACGCACGAATGGGTGTTTACTGTAACCCATGGAGCTTCATATTGACGATAAAACACAGAAATTGCATCGGGATTGAATATAGTAGGCACAATGCCGACTTTCGTTCAGGGGGAGCAATGCTTCAAACAGTCTCTATACGTGCCTTTCCTGAGAGGCCAGTATTAGATTGCGACGCACCACTGGGTGTTTACTGTAACCCTTGGAGCTTCATATTGACAATGAAACACAGAAATTGCATCGGGATTGAATATAGTAGGCACAATTCCGACGTACGTCCAGGGGGAGCAATGCTTCAAACGGTCTGTATACGTGCCTTTCCTGAGAGGCCAGTATTAGATTGCGACGCATCCACTGGGTGTTTACTGTAAACCTTTGAACTTCATATTGACGATGAAACACAGAAATTGCATCGGGATTGAATATAGTAGGCTCAATGCTGGCTTAAGTTCAGGGGGAGCAATGCTTCAAACAGTCTGTATACGTGCCTTTCCTGAGAGGCCAGTATTAGATTGCGACGCACCAGTGGGTGTTTACTGTAACCCTTGGAGCTTCATATTGACTATGAAACACAGAAATTGCATCGGGATTGAATATAGTAGGCACAATGCCGACTTTCGTTCAGGGGGAGCAATGCTTCAAACAGTCTGTATATGTGCCTTTCCTGAGAGGCCAGTATTAGATTGCGACGCACCACTGGGTGTTTACTGTAACCCTTGGAGCTTCATATTGACGATGAAACACAGAAATTTCATCGGGATTGAATATAGTAGGCACAATGCCGACTTTCGTTCAGGGGGAGCAATGCTTCAAACAGTCTGTATACGTGCCTTTCCTGATAGGCCAGTATTAGACTGCGACGCACCACTGGGTGTTTACTGTAACCCTTGGAGCTTCATATTGACGATGAAACACAGAAATTGCATCGGGATTGAATATAGTAGGCACAATGCTGACTTACGTCCAGGAGGAGCAATGCTTCATACAGTTGTATACGTGCCTTTCCTGAGATTCCAGTATTAGATTGCGACGCACCACTGGGTGTTTACTATAACCCATGGAGCTTCATATTGACGATGAAACACAGAAATTGCATCGGGATTGAATATAGTAGGCACAATGCCGACTTACGTTCAGGGGGAGTAATGCTTCAAACAGTCAGTATACGTGCCTTTCCTGAGAGGCCAGTAATAGATTGCGACGCACCACTGGGTGTTTACTGTAACCCATGGAGCTTCATATTGACGATGAAACACAGAAATTGCATCGGGATTGAATATAGTAGGCACAATGCCGACTTTCGTTCAGGGGGAGCAATGCTTCAAACAGTCTGTATACGTGCCTTTCCTGAGAGGCCAGTATTAGATTGCGACGCACCACTGGGTGTTTACTGTAACCCATGGAGCTTCATATTGACGAAGAAACACAGAAATTGCATCGGGATTGAATGTAGTAGGCACAATGCCGACTTTCGTCCAGGGGGAGCAATGCTTCAAACAGTCTGTATACGTGCCTTTCCTCAGAGGCCAGTATTAGATTGCGACGCACCACTGGGTGTTTACTGCAACCCTTGGAGCTTCATATTGACGATGAAACACAGAAATTGCATCGGGATTGAATATAGTAGGCACAATGCCGACTTTCGTTCAGGGGGAGTAATGCTTCAAGCAGTCTGTATACGTGCCGTTACAGAGAGGCAATTATTAGATAGCGACGCACCACTGGGTTTTTACTGTAACCCATGGAGCATCATATTGACGATGAAACACAGAAATTGCATCGGGATTGAATATAGTATGCACAATGCCGACTTTCGTTCACGGGGAGCAATGCTTCAAACAGTCTGTATACGTGCCTTTCCTGAGATCCCAGTATTAGATTGCGACGCACGACTGGGTGTTTGCTGTAACCCATGGAGCTTCATATTGACGATGAAACACAGAAATTGCATCGGGTTTGAATATAGTAGGCACAATGCTGACTTTCGTTCAGGGGGAGTAATGCTACAAACAGTCTGTATACGTGCCTTTCCTGAGAGGCCAGTGTTAGATTGCGACGAACCACTGGGTGTTTACTGTAACTCTTGGAGCTTCATATTGACTATGAAACACAGAAATTGCATCGGGATTGAATATAGTAGGCACAATGCCGACTTTCATTCAGGGGGAGTAATGCTTCAAGCAGTCTGTATACGTGCCGTTACAGAAAAGCTATTATTAGATTGCGACGCACCACTGGGTGTTTACTGTAACCCTTGGCGCTTCATATTGACGATGAAACACAGAAATTGCATCGGAATTGAATATAGTAGGCACAATGCCGACTTACGTTCAGGGGGAGTAATGCTTCAAACAGTCTGTATACGTGCCTTTCGTGAGAGGTCAGTCTTAGATTGCGACGCACCACTGGGTGTTTACTGTAACCCATGGAGCTTCATATTGACGATGAAACACAGAAATTGCATCGGGATTGAATATAGTAGGCACAATGCCGACTTTCATTCAGGGGGAGTAATGCTTCAAGCAGTCTGTATACGTGCCTTTCCTGAGAGGCCAGTCTTAGATGGCGACGCACCACTGGGAGTTTACTGTAACCCATGGAGCTTCATATTGACGATGAAACACAGAAATTGCATCGGGATTAAAAATAGTATGCACAATGCCGACTTTCGTTCATGTGGAGCAATGCTTCAAACATTCTGTATACGTGCCTTTCCTGAGATTCCAGTATTAGATTGCGACGCACGAATGGCTGTTTACTGTAACCCATGGAGCTTCATATTGACGATGAAACACAGAAATTGCATCGGGATTGAATATAGTAGGCACAATGCTGGCTTTCGTTCAGGGGGAGCAATGCTTCAAACAGTCTGTATACGTGCCTTTCCTGAGAGGCCAGTATTAGATTGCGACGCACCACTGGGTGTTTACTGTAACCCTTGGAGCTTCATATTGACGATGAAACACAGAAATTGCATCGAGATTGAATATAGTAGGCACAATGCCGACGTACGTCCAGGGGGAGCAATGCTTCAAACGGTCTGTATACGTGCTCTTCCTGAGAGGCCAGTATTAGATTGCGACGCATCCACTGGATGTTTACTGTAACCCTTGGAGCTTCATATTGACGATGAAACACAGAAATTGCATCGGGATTGAATATAGTTGGCACAATGCTGGCTTTCGTTCAGGGGGAGCAATGCTTCAAACAGTCTGTATACGTGCCTTTCCTGAGAGGCCAGTATTAGATTGCGACGCACCACTGGGTGTTTACTGTAACCCATGGAGCCTCATATTGACGATGAAACACAGAAATTGCATCGGGATTGAATATAGTAGGCAGAATGCCCACTTTCGTTCAGGGGGAGTAATGCTTCAAACAGTCTGTATACTTGCCTTTCCTGAGAGGCCAGTATTAGATTGCGACGCACCACTGGGTGTTTACTGCAACCCTTGGAGCTTCTTATTGACGATGAAACACAGAAGTTGCTTCGGGATTGAATATAGTAGGCACAATGCTGACTTACGGCCAGGGGGAGCAATGCTTCATACAGTTGTATACATGCCTTTCCTGAGATTCCAGTATTAGATTGCGACCCACCACTGGGTGTTTACTGTAACCCATGGAGCTTCATATTGACGATGAAACACAGAAATTGCATCGGGATTGAATATAGTAGGCACAATGCCGACTTTCGTCCAGGGGGAGCAATGCTTCAAACAGTCTGTATACGTGCCGTTACAGAGAGGCCAGTATTAGATTGCGACGCACCACTAGGTGTTTACTGTAACCCTTGGAGCTTCATATTGACGATGAAACACAGAAATTGCATCGGGATTGAATATAGTAGGCACAATGCTGACTTACGTCCAGGGGGAGCAATGCTTCATACAGTTGTATACGTGCCTTCTCTGAGATTCCAGTATTAGATTGCGACGCACGACTGGGTGTTTACTGTAACCCATGGAGCTTCATATTGACGATGAAACACAGAAATTGCATCGGGATTGAATATAGTAGGCACAATGCCGACTTTCGTTCAGGGGGAGCAATGCTTCAAACAGTCTGTATACGTGCCTTTCCTGATAGGCCAGTATTAGACTGCGACGCACCACTGGGTGTTTACTGTAACCCTTGGAGCTTCATATTGACGATGAAACACAGAAATTGCATCGGGATTGAATATAGTAGGCACAATGCCGGCTTTCGTTCAGGGGGAGCAATGCTTCAAACAGTCTGTATACGTGCCTTTCCTGAGAGGCCACTATTAGACTGCGACGCACGACTGGGTGTTTAGTGTAACCCTTGGAGCTTCATATTGACGATGAAACACAGAAATTGCATCGGGATTGAATATAGTAGGCACAATGCCGACCTTCGTTCAGGGTGAGTAATGCTTCAAACAGTCTGTATACGTGCCTTTCCTGAGAGGCCAGTGTTAGATTGCGACGCACCACTGGGTGTTTACTGTAACCCATGGAGCTTCATATTGACGATGAAACACAGAAATTGCATCGGGATTGAATATAGTAGGCACAATGCCGACTTTCTTTCACGGGGAGTAAGCTTCAAACAGTCTGTATATGTGCCTTTCCTGAAAGGCCAGTGTTAGATTGCGACGCACCACTGGGTGTTTACTGTAACTCTTGGAGCTTCATATTGACTATGAAACACAGAAATTGCATCGGGATTGAATATAGTAGGCACAATGCCGTCTTTCGTTCAGGGGGAGCAATGCTTCAAACAGTCTGTATACGTGCCTTTCCTGAGAGGCCAGTATTAGACTGCGACGCACCACTGGGTGTTTACTGTAACCCTTGGAGCTTCATATTGACGATGAAACACAGAAATTGCATCGGGATTGAATATAGTAGGCACAATGCCAGCTTTCGTTCAGGGTGAGTAATGCTTCAAACAGTCTGTATACGTGCCTTTCCTGAGGGGCCAGTATTAGTTTGCGACGCACCACTGGGTGTTTACTGTAACCCATGGAGCTTCATATTGACGATGAAACACAGAAATCGCATCGGGATTGAATATAGTAGGCACAATGCCGACTTCCGTCCAGAGGGAGCAATGCTTCAAACAGTCTGTATACGTGCCGTTACAGAGAAGCCAGTATTAGATTGCGACGCACCACTGGGTGTTTACTGTAACCCTTGGAGCTTCATATTGACGATGAAACACAGAAATTGCATCGGGATTGAATATAGTAGGCACAATGCCGACTTACGTTCAGGGGGAGTAAAGCTTCAAACAGTCTGTATACGTCCTGTTCCTGAGAGGCCAGAATTAGATTGCGACGCACCACTGGGTGTTTACTGTAACCCATGGAGCTTCATATTGACGATGAAACACAGAAATTGCATCGGGATTGAATATAGTAGGCACAATGCCGACTTTCGTTCAGGGGGAGTAATGCTTCAAACAGTCTGTATACGTGCCTTTCCTGAGAGGCCAGTGTAGATTGCGACGCACCACTGGGTGTTTACTGTAACCCTTGCAACTTCATATTGACGATGAAACACAGAAATTGCATCGGGATTGAATATAGTAGGCACAATGCCGACTTTCGTTCAGGGTGAGTAATGCTTCAAACAGTCTGTATACGTGCCTTTCCTGAGAGGCCAGTATTAGATTGCGACGCACCACTGGGTGTTTACTGTATCCCGTCTAGCTTCATATTGACGATGAAACACAGAAATTGCATCGGGATTGAATATAGTAGGCACAATGCCGACTTCCGTCCAGGGGGAGCAATGCTTCAAACAGTCTGTATACGTGCCGTTACAGAGAGGCCAGTATTAGATTCCGACGCACCACTGGATGTTTACTGTAACCCTTGGAGCTTCATATTGACGATGAAACACAGAAATTGCATCGGGATTGAATATAGTAGAAACAATGCCGACATACGTTCAGGGGGAGTAATGCTTCAAACAGTCTGTACACGTGCCTTTCCTGAGAGGCCAGTATTAGATTGCGACGCACCACTGGGTGTTTACTGTAACCCATGGAGCTTCATATTGACGATGATACACAGAAATTGCATCGGGATTGAATATAGTAGGCACAATGCCGACTTTCGTTCAGGGGGAGCAATGCTTCAAACAGTCTGTATACGTGCCTTCCTGAGAGGCCAGTATTAGACTGCGACGCACAACTGTGTGTTTACTGTAACCCTTGGAGCTTCATATTGACGATGAAACACAGAAATTGCATCGGGATTGAATATAGTAGGCACAATGCCGGCTTTCGTTCACGGGGAGCAATGCTTCAAACAGTCTGTATACGAGCCTTTCCTGAGAGGCCAGTATTAGATTGCGACGCACCACTGGGTGTTTACTGTAACCCATGGAGCTTCATATTGACGAAGAAACACAGAAATTGCATCGGGATTGAATATAGTAGGCACAATGCCGACTTCCGTCCAGGGGGAGCAATGCTTCAAACAGTCTGTATACGTGCCGTTACAGAGAGGCCAGTATTGGAATTGCGACGCACCACTGGGTCTTTACTGTAACCCTTGCAGCTTCATATTGACGATGAAATACAGAAATTCCATCGGGATTGAATATAGTAGGCACAATGCCGACTTACGTTCAGGGGGAGTAATGCTTCAAACAGTCTGTATACGTGCTTTTCCTGAGAGGCCAGTATTAGATTGCGACGCACCTCTGGGTGTTTACTGTAACCCATGGAGCTTCATATTGACGATGAAACACTGAAATTGCATCGGGATTGAATATAGTAGGCACAATGCCGACTTTCGTTCAGGGGGAGCAATGCTTCAAACAGTCTGTATACGTGCCTTTCCAGAGAGGCCAGTATTAGATTGCGACGCACCACTGGGTGTTTACTGTAACCCATGGAGCTTCATATTGACGATGAAAGACAGAAATTGCATCGGGATTGAATATAGTAGGCACAATGCCGACTTTCGTTCAGGGGGAGCAATGCTTCAAACAGTCTGTATACGTGCCTTTCCTTAGAGGCCAGTATTAGATTGCGACGCACCACTGGGTGTTTACTGTAACCCATGGAGCTTCATATTGACGAAGAAACACAGATATTGCATCGGGGTTGAATATAGTAGGCACAATGACGACTTTCGTTCAGGGTGAGTAATGCTTCAAACAGTCTGTATACGTGCCTTTCCTGAGAGGCCAGTATTAGATTGCGACGCACAACTGGGTGTTTACTGTAACCCATGGAGCTTCATATTGACGATGAAAGACAGAAATAACATCGAGATTGAATATAGTAGGCACAATGCCGACTTACGTCCAGGGGGAGTAATGCTACAAACAGTCTCTATGTGTGTCGTTACTGAGAGGCCAGTATTAGATTGCGATGCAGCACTGGCTGTTTACTGTAACCCTTGGAGCTTCATATTGACGATGAAACACAAAAATTGCATCGGGATTGAATATAGTAGGCACAATGCCGACTTCCGTTCAGGGGGAGTACTGCTTCAAACAGTCTGTATACGTGCCTTTCCTGAGAGGCCAGTGGTAGATTGCGACGCACCACTGGGTGTTTACTGTAACTCCTGGAGCTTCATATTGACTATGAAACACAGAAATTGCATCGGGATTGAATATAGTAGGCACAATGCCGACTCTCGTTCAGGGGGAGCAATGCTTCAAACAGTCTGTATACGTGCCTTTCCTGAGAGGCCAGTATTAGACTGCGACGCACCACTGTGTGTTTACTGTAACCCTTGGAGCTTCATATTGACGATGAAACACAGAAATTGCATCGGGATTGAATATAGTAGGCACAATGCCGGCTTTCGTTCAGATTGAGTAATGCTTCAAACAGTCTGTATACGTGCCTTTCCTGAGAGGCCAGTATTAGATTGCGACGCACCACTGGGTGTTTACTGTAACCCATGGAGCTTCATATTGACGATGAAACACAGAAATTGCATCGGGATTGAATATAGTAGGCACAATGCCGACTTCTGTCCAGGGGGAGCAATGCTTCAAACAGTCTGTATACGTGCCGTTACAGAGAAGCCAGTATTAGATTGCGACGCACCACTGGGTGTTTACTGTAACCCTTGGAGCTTCATATTGACGATGAAACACAGAAATTGCATCGCGATTGTATATAGTAGGCACAATGCCGTCTTACGTTCAGGGGGAGTCATGCTTCAAACAGTCTGTATACGTGCCTTTCCTGAGAGGCCAGTATTAGATTGCGACGCACCACTGGGTGTTTACTGTAACCCATGGAGCTTCATATTGACGATGAAACACAGAAATTGCATAGGGTTTGAATATAGTAGGCACAATGCCGACTTTCGTTCAGGGGGAGCAATGCTTCAAACAGTCTGTATACGTGCCTTTCCTGTGAGGCCAGTATTAGATTACGACGCGCCACTGGGTGTTTACTGTAACCCATGGAGCTTCATATTGACGATGAAACACAGAAATTGCATCGGGATTGAATATAGTAGGCACAATGCCGACTTTCGTTCAGGGGGAGCAATGCTTCAAACAGTCTGTATACGTGCCTTTCCTGAGAGGCCAGTATTAGATTGCGACGCACCACTGGGTGTTTACTGTAACCCATGGAGCTTCATATTGACGAAGAAACACAGAAATTGCATCGGGATTGAATATATTAGGCACAATGCCTACTTCCGTCCAGGGGGAGCAATGCTTCAAACAGTCTGTATACGTGCCGTTACAGAGAGGCCAGTATTAGATTGCGACGCACCACTTGGTGTTTACTGTAACCCTTGGAGCTTCATATTGACGATGAAACACAGAAATTGCATCGGGATTGAATATAGTAGGCACAATGCCGACTTACGTTCAGGGGGAGTAATGCTTCAAACAGTCTGTATACGTGCCTTTTCTGAGAGGCCAGTATTAGATTGCGACGCACCACTGGGTGTTTACTGTAACCCATGGAGCTTCATATTGACGATGAAACACTGAAATTGCATCGGGATTGAATATAGTAGGCACAATGCCGACTTTCGTTCAGGGGAAGCAATGCTTCAAACAGTCTGTATACGTGCCTTTCCTGAGAGGCCAGTATTAGATTGCGACGCACCACTGGGTGTTTACTGTAACCCATGGAGCTTCATATTGACGATGAAACACAGAAATTGCATCGGGATTGAATATGGTAGGCACAATGCCGTCTTTCGTTCAGGGGGAGCAATGCTTCAAACAGTCTGTATACGTGCCTTTCCTGAGACGCCAGTATTAGATAGCGACGCACCACTGGGTGTTTACTGTAACCCATGGAGCTTCATATTGACGAAGAAACACAGATATTGCATCGGGGTTGAATATAGTAGGCACAATGACGACTTTCGTTCAGGGTGAGTAATGCTTCAAACAGTCTGTATACGTGCCTTTCCTGAGAGGCCAGTATTAGATTGCGACGCACAACTGGGTGTTTACTGTAACCCATGGAGCTTCATGTTGACGATGAAACACAGAAATTGCATCGGGATTGAATATAGTAGGCACAATGCCGACTTCCGTTCAGGGGGAGCAATGCTTCAAACAGTCTGTATACGTGCCGTTACAGAGAGGCCAGTATTAGATTGCGACGCACCACTGGGTGTTTACTGTAACCCTTGGAGCTTCATATTGACGATGAAACACAGAAATTGCATCGGGATTGAATATAGTAGGCACAATGCTGACTTACGTCCAGGGGGAGCAATGCTTCATACAGTTGTATACGAGCCTTTTCTGAGATTCCAGTATTAGATTGCGACGCACCACTGGGTGTTTACTGTAACCCATGGAGCTTCATATTGACGATGAAACACAGAAATTGCATCGGGATTGAATATAGTAGGCACAATGCCGACTTCCGTTCAGGGGGAGTAATGCTTCAAACAGTCTGTATACGTGCCTTTCCTGAGAGGCCAGTGGTAGATTGCGACGCACCACTGGGTGTTTACTGTAACTCTTGGAGCTTCATATTGACTATGAAACACAGAAATTGCATCGGGATTGAATATAGTAGGCACAATGCCGACTCTCGATCAGGGGGAGCAATGCTTCAAACAGTCTGTATACGTGCCTTTCCTGAGAGGCCAGTATTAGACTGCGACGCACCACTGGGTGTTTACTGTAACCCTTGGAGCTTCATATTGACGATGAAACACATAAATTGCATCGGGATTGAATATAGTAGGCACAATGCCGACTTTCGTTCAGGGTGAGTAACGCTTCAAACAGTCTGTATACGTCCCTTTCCTGAGAGGCCAGTATTAGATTGCGATGCACCACTGGGTGTTTACTGTAACCCATGGAGCTTCATATTCACGATGAAACACAGAAATTGCATCGGGATTGAATGTAGTAGGCACAATGCCGACTTCCGTCCAGGGGGAGCAATGCTTCAAACAGTCTGTATACGTGCCGTTACAGAGAAGCCAGTATTAGATTGCGACGCACCACTGGGTGTTTACTGTAACCCTAGGAGCTTCATATTGACGATGAAACACAAAAATTGCATCGAGATTGAATATAGTAGGCACAATGCCGACTTACGTTCAGGGGGAGTAATGCTTCAAACAGTCTGTATACGTGCCTTTCCTGAGAGGCCAGTATTAGATTGCGACGCACCACTGGGTGTTTACTGTAACCCATGGAGCTTCATATTGACGATGAAACACAGAAATTGCATCGGGATTGAATATAGTAGGCACAATGCCGACTTCTGTCCAGGGGGAGGAATGCTTCAAACAGTCTGTATACGTGCCGTTACAGAGAATTACAGAGAAGCCAGTATTAGATTGCGACGCACCACTGGGTGTTTACTGTAACCCTTGGAGCTTCATATTGACGATGAAACACAGAAATTGCATCGGGATTGTATATAGTAGGCACAATGCCGACTTACGTTCAGGGGGAGTAATGCTTCAAACAGTCTGTATACGTGCCTTTCCTGAGAGGCCAGTATTAGATTGCGACGCACCACTGGGTGTTTACTGTAACCCATGGAGCTTCATATTGACGATGAAACACAGAAATTGCATCGGGATTGAATATAGTAGGCACAATGCCGACTTTCGTTCAGGGGGAGCAATGCTTCAAACAGTCTGTATACCTGCCTTTCCTGAGAGGCCAGTATTAGATTGCGACGCACCACTGGGTGTTTACTGTAACCAATGGAGCTTCATATTGACGATGAAACACAGAAATTGCATCGGGATTGAATATAGTAGGCACAATGCCGACTCTCGTTCAGGGGGAGCAATGCTTCAAACAGTCTGTATACGTGCCTTTCCTGAGAGGCCAGTATTAGACTGCGACGCACCACTGTGCGTTTACTGTAACCCTTGGAGCTTCATATTGACGATGAAACACAGAAATTGCATCGGGATTGAATATAGTAGGCACAATGCCGGCTTTCGTTCAGGGTGAGTAATGCTTCAAACAGTCTGTATACGTGCCTTTCCTGAGAGGCCAGTATTAGATTGCGACGCACCACTGGGTGTTTACTGTAACCCATGGAGCTTCATATTGACGATGAAACACAGAAATTGCATCGGGATTGAATATAGTAGGCACAATGCCGACTTCTGTCCAGGGGGAGCAATGCTTCAAACAGTCTGTATACGTGCCGTTACAGAGAAGCCAGTATTAGATTGCGACGCACCACTGGGTGTTTACTGTAACCCTTGGAGCTTCATATTGACGATGAAACACAGAAATTGCATCGGGATTGTATATCGTAGGCACAATGCCGTCTTACGTTCAGGGGGAGTAATGCTTCAAACAGTCTTTATACGTGCCTTTCCTGAGAGGCCAGTATTAGATTGCGACGCACCACTGGGTGTTTACTGTAACCCATGGAGCTTCATATTGACGATGAAACACAGAAATTGCATAGGGTTTGAATATAGTAGGCACAATGCCGACTTTCGTTCAGGGGGAGCAATGCTTCAAACAGTCTGTATACGTGCCTTTCCTGAGAGGCCAGTATTAGATTGCGACGCGCCACTGGGTGTTTACTGTAACCCATGGAGCTTCATATTGACGATGAAACACAGAAATTGCATCGGGATTGAATATAGTAGGCACAATGCCGACTTTCGTTCAGGGGGAGCAATGCTTCAAACAGTCTGTATACGTGCCTTTCCTGAGAGGCCAGTATTAGATTGCGACGCACCACTGGGTGTTTACTGTAACCCATGGAGCTTCATATTGACGAAGAAACACAGAAATTGCATCGGGATTGAATATAGTAGGCACAATGCCTACTTCCGTCCAGGGGGAGCAATGCTTCAAACAGTCTGTATACGTGCCGTTACAGAGAGGCCAGTATTAGATTGCGACGCACCACTTGGTGTTTACTGTAACCCTTGGAGCTTCATATTGACGATGAAACACAGAAATTGCATCGGGATTGAATATAGTAGGCACAATGCCGACTTACGTTCAGGGGGAGTAATGCTTCAAACAGTCTGTATACGTGCCTTTCCTGAGAGGCCAGTATTAGATTGCGACGCACCACTGGAAGTTTACTGTAACCCTTGGAGCTTCATATTGACGATGAAACACAGAAATTGCATCGGGATTGAATATAGTAGGCACAATGCTGACTTACGTCCAGGGGGAGCAATGCTTCATACGGTTGTATACGTGCCTTTTCTGAGATTCCAGTATTAGATTGCGACGCACCACTGGGTGTTTACTGTAACCCATGGAGCTTCATATTGACGATGAAACACAGAAATTGCATCGGGATTGAATATAGTAGGCACAATGCCGACTTCCGTTCAGGGGGAGTAATACTTCAAACAGTCTGTATACGTGCCTTTCCTGAGAGGCCAGTGGTAGATTGCGACGCACCACTGGGTGTTTACTGTAACTCTTGGAGCTTCATATTGACTATGAAACACAGAAATTGCATCGGGATTGAATATAGTAGGCACAATGCCGACTCTCGTTCAGGGGGAGCAATGCTTCAAACAGTCTGTATACGTGCCTTTCCTGAGAGGCCAGTATTAGACTGCGACGCACCACTGGGTGTTTACTGTAACCCTTGGAGCTTCATATTGACGATGAAACACATAAATTGCATCGGGATTGAATATAGTAGGCACAATGCCGACTTTCGTTCAGGGTGAGTAACGCTTCAAACAGTCTGTATACGTCCCTTTCCTGAGAGGCCAGTATTAGATTGCGATGCACCACTGGGTGTTTACTGTAACCCTTGGAGCTTCATATTGACGATGAAACACATAAATTGCATCGGGATTGAATATAGTAGGCACAATGCCGACTTTCGTTCAGGGTGAGTAACGCTTCAAACAGTCTGTATACGTCCCTTTCCTGAGAGGCCATTATTAGATTGCGATGCACCACTGGGTGTTTACTGTAACCCATGGAGCTTCATATTCACGATGAAACACAGAAATTGCATCGGGATTGAATGTAGTAGGCACAATGCCGACTTCCGTCCAGGGGGAGCAATGCTTCAAACAGTCTGTATACGTGCCGTTACAGAGAAGCCAGTATTAGATTGCGACGCACCACTGGGTGTTTACTGTAACCCTTGGAGCTTCATATTGACGATGAAACACAAAAATTGCATCGAGATTGAATATAGTAGGCACAATGCCGACTTACGTTCAGGGGGAGTAATGCTTCAAACAGTCTGTATACGTGCCTTTCCTGAGAGGCCAGTGTTAGATTGCGACGCACCACTGGGTGTTTACTGTAACCCATGGAGCATCATATTGACGATGAAACACAGAAATTGCATCGGGATTGAATATAGTAGGCACAGTGCCGACTTCTGTCCAGGGGGAGGAATGCTTCAAACAATCTGTATACGTGCCGTTACAGAGAATTACAGAGAAGCCAGTATTAGATTGCGACGCACCACTGGGTGTTTACTGTAACCCTTGGAGCTTCATATTGACGATGAAACACAGAAATTGCATCGGGATTGTATATAGTAGGCACAATGCCGTCTTACGTTCAGGGGGAGTAATGGTTAAAACAGTCTGTATACGTGCCTTTCCTGAGAGGCCAGTATTAGATTGCGACGCACCACTGGGTGTTTACTGTAACCCATGGAGCTTCATATTGACGATGAAACACAGAAATTGCATCGGGATTGAATATAGTAGTCACAATGCCGACTTTCGTTCAAGGGGAGCAATGCTTCAAACAGTCTGTATACCTGCCTTTCCTGAGAGGCCAGTATTAGATTGCGACGCACCACTGGGTGTTTACTGTAACCCATGGAGCTTCATATTGACGATGAAACACAGAAATTGCATCCGGATTGAATATAGTAGGCACAATGCCGACTTTCGTTCAGGGGGAGCAATGCTTCAAACAGTCTGTATACGTGCCTTTCCTGAGAGGCCAGTATTAGATTGCGACGCACCACTGGGTGTTTACTGTAACCCATGGAGCTTCATATTGACGATGAAAGACAGAAATTGCATCGGGATTGAATATAGTAGGCACAATGCCGACTTTCGTTCAGGGGGAGCAATGCTTCAAACAGTCTGTATACGTGCCTTTCCTGAGAGGCCAGTATTAGATTGCGACGCACCACTGGGTGTTTACTGTAACCGATGGAGCTTCATATTGACGAAGAAACACAGATATTGCATCGGGGTTGAATATAGTAGGCACAATGACGACTTTCGTTCAGCGTGAGTAATGCTTCAAACAGTCTGTATACGTGCCTTTCCTGAGAGGCCAGTATTAGATTGCGACGCACAACTGGGTGTTTACTGTAACCCATGGAGCTTCATGTTGACGATGAAACACAGAAATTGCATCGGGATTGAATATAGTAGGCACAATGCCGACTTCCGTCCAGGGGGAGCAATGCTTCAAACAGTCTGTATACGTGCCGTTACAGAGAGGCCAGAATTAGATTGCGACGCACCACTGGGTGTTTACTGTAACCCTTGGAGCTTCATATTGACGATGAAACACAGAAATTGCATCGGGATTGAATATAGTAGGCACAATGCTGACTTACGTCCAGGGGGAGCAATGCTTCATACAATTGTATACGTGTCTTTTCTGAGATTCCAATATTAAATTGCAACGCACCACTGGGTGTTTACTGTAACCCATGGAGCTTCATATTGACGATGAAACACAGAAATTGCATCGGGATTGAATATAGTAGGCACAATGCCGACTTCCGTTCAGGGGGAGTACTGCTTCAAACAGTCTGTATACGTGCCTTTCCTGAGAGGCCAGTGGTAGATTGCGACGCACCACTGGGTGTTTACTGTAACTCTTGGAGCTTCATATTGACTATGAAACACAGAAATTGCATCGGGATTGAATATAGTAGGCACAATGCCGACTCTCGTTCAGGGGGAGAAATGCTTCAAACAGTCTGTATACGTGCCTTTCCTGAGAGGCCAGTATTAGACTGCGACGCACCACTGTGTGTTTACTGTAACCCTTGGAGCTTCATATTGACGATGAAACACAGAAATTGCATCGGGATTGAATATAGTAGGCACAATGCCGGCTTTCGTTCAGGGTGAGTAATGCTTCAAACAGTCAGTATACGTGCCTTTCCTGAGAGGCCAGTATTAGATTGCGAAGCACCACTGGGTGTTTACTGTAACCCATAAAGCTTCATATTGACGATGAAACACAGAAATTGCATCGGGATTGAATATAGTAGGCACAATGCCGACTTCTGTCCAGGGGGAGCAATGCTTCAAACAGTCTGTATACATGCCGTTACAGAGAAGCCAGTATTAGATTGCGACGCACCACTGGGTGTTTACTGTAACCCTTGGAGCTTCATATTGACGATGAAACACAGAAATTGCATCGGGATTGTATATAGTAGGCACAATGCCGTCTTACGTTCAGGGGGAGTAATGCTTCAAACAGTCTGTATACGTGCCTTTCCTGAGAGGCCAGTATTAGATTGCGACGCACCACTGGGTGTTTACTGTAACCCATGGAGCTTCATATTGACGATGAAACACAGAAATTGTATAGGGATTGAATATAGTAGGCACAATGCCGACTTTCGTTCAGGGGGAGCAATGCTTCAAACAGTCTGTATACGTGCCTTTCCTGAGAGGCCAGTATTAGATTGCGACGCGCCACTGGGTGTTTACTGTAACCCATGGAGCTTCATATTGACGATGAAACACAGAAATTGCATCGGGATTGAATATAGTAGGCACAATGCCGACTTTCGTTCAGGGGGAGCAATGCTTCAAACAGTCTGTATACGTGCCTTTCCTGAGAGGCCAGTATTAGATTGCGACGCACCACTGGGTGTTTACTGTAACCCATGGAGCTTCATATTGACGAAGAAACACAGAAATTGCATCGGGATTGAATATAGTAGGCACAATGCCTACTTCCGTCCAGGGAGAGCAATGCTTCAAACAGTCTGTATACGTGCCGTTACGGAGAGGCCAGTATTAGATTGCGACGCACCACTTGGTGTTTACTGTAACCCTTGTAGCTTCATATTGACGATGAAACACAGAAATTGCATCGGGATTGAATATAGTAGGCACAATGCCGACTTACGTTCAGGGGGAGTAATGCTTCAAACAGTCTGTATACGTGCCTTTCCTGAGAGGCCAGTATTAGATTGCGACGCACCACTGGGTGTTTACTGTAACCCATGGAGCTTCATATTGACGATGAAACACTGAAATTGCATCGGGATTGAATATAGTAGGCACAATGCCGACTTTCGTTCAGGGGAAGCAATGCTTCAAACAGTCTGTATACGTGCCTTTCCTGAGAGGCCAGTATTAGATTGCGACGCACGACTGGATGTTTACTGTAACCCATGGACCTTCATATTGACGATGAAACACAGCAATTGCAACGGGATTGAATATAGTAGGCACAATGCCGACTTTCGTTCAGGGGGAGCAATGCTTCAAACAGTCTGTATACGTGCCTTTCCTGAGAGGCCAGTATTAGATAACGACGCACCACTGGGTGTTTACTGTAACCCATGGAGCTTCATATTGACGAAGAAACACAGATATTGCATCGGGGTTGAATATAGTAGGCACAATGAAGACTTTCGTTCATGGTGAGTAATGCTTCAAACAGTCTGTATACGTGCCTTTCCTGAGAGGCCAGTATTAGATTGCGACGCACAACTGGGTGTTTACTGTAACCCATGGTGCTTCTTGTTGACGATGAAACACAGAAATTGCATCGGGATTGAATATAGTAGGCACAATGCCGACTTCCGTCCAGGGGGAGCAATGCTTCAAACAGTCTGTATACGTGCCGTTACAGAGAGGCCAGTATTAGATTGCGACGCACCACTGGGTGTTTACTGTAACCCTTGGAGCTTCATATTGACGATGAAACACAGAAATTGCATCGGGATTGAATATAGTAGGCACAATGCCGACTTCCGTTCAGGGGGAGTAATGCTTCAAACAGTCTGTATACGTGCCTTTCCTGAGAGGCCAGTGGTAGATTGCGACGCACCACTGGGTGTTTACTGTAACTCTTGGAGCTTCATATTGACTATGAAACACAGAAACTGCATCGGGATTGAATATAGTAGGCACAATGCCGACTCTCGTTCAGGGGGAGCAATGCTTCAAACAGTCTGTATACGTGCCTTTCCTGAGAGGCCAGTATTAGACTGCGACGCACCACTGGGTGTTTACTGTAACCCTTGGGGCTTCATATTGACGATGAAACACATAAATTGCATCGGGATTGAATATAGTAGGCACAATGCCGACTTTCGTTCAGGGTGAGTAACGCTTCAAACAGTCTGTATACGTCCCTTTCCTGAGAGGCCAGTATTAGATTGCGACGCACCACTGGGTGTTTACTGTAACCCATGGATCTTCATATTCACGATGAAACACAGAAATTGCATCGGGATTGAATGTAGTAGGCACAATGCCGACTTCCGTCCAGGGGGAGCAATGCTTCAAACAGTCTGTATACGTGCCGTTACAGAGAATACAGTATTAGATTGCAACACACCACTGGGTGTTTACTGTAACCCTTGGAGCTTCATATTGACGATGAAACACAAAAATTGCATCGAGATTGAATATAGTAGGCACAATGCCGACTTACGTTCAGGGGGAGTAATGCTTCAAACAGTCTGTATACGTGCCTTTCCTGAGAGGCCAGTATTAGATTGCGACGCACCACTGGGTGTTTACTGTAACCCATGGAGCTTCATATTGACGATGAAACACAGAAATTGCATCGGGATTGAATATATTAGGCACAATGTCGACTTTCGTTCAGGGGGAGCATTGCCTCAAACAGTCTGTATATGTGCCTTTCCTGAGGGGCCAGTATTAGATTGCGACGCACCACTGGGTGTTTACTGTAACCCATGGAGCTTCATATTGACGATGAAACACAGAAATTGCATCGGGATTGAATATAGTAGGCACAATGCCGACTTTCGTTCAGGGGGAGTAATGCTTCAAACAGTCTGTATACGTGCCTTTCCTGAGAGGCCAGTGTTAGATTGCGACGCACCACAGGGTGTTTACTGTAACTCTTGGAGCTTTATATTGACTATGAGACACAGAAATTGCTTCGGGTTTGAATATAGTAGGCATAATGCCGACTTTCGTTCAGGGGGAGCAATGCTTCAAACAGTCTGTATACGTGCCTTTCGTGAGAGGCCAGTATTAGATTGCGACGCACGACTGGGTGTTTACTGTAACCCATGGAGCTTCATATTGACGATGAAACACAGAAATTGCATCGGGATTGAATATAGTAGGCACAATGCCGACATTCGTCAGGGGGAGTAATGCTTCAAACAGTCTGTATACGTGCCTTTCCTGAGAGGCCAGAGTTAGATTGCGACGCAACCACTGGGTGTTTACTGTAACTCTTGGAGCTTCATATTGACGATGAAACACAGAACTTGCATCGTGATTGAATATAGTAGCCACAATGCCGACTTACGTCCAGGGGGAGCAATGCTTCATACAGTTGTATACGTGCCTTTCCTGAGATTCCAGTATTAGATTGCGACGCACGACTGGGTGTTTACTGTAACCCATGGAGGTTCATATTGACGATGAAACACAGAAATTGCATCGGGATTGAATATAGTAGGCACAATGCCGACGTACGTCCAGGGAGTGCAATGCTTCAAACGGACTGTATACGTGCCTTTCCTAAGAGGCCAGTATTAGATTGCGACGCATCCACTGGGTGTTTACTGTAACCCTTGGAGCTTCATATTGACGATGAAACACAGAAATTGCATCGGGATTGAATATAGTAGGCACAATGCTGGCATTCGTTCAGGGGGAGCAATGCTTCAAACAGTCGGTATACGTGCCTTTCCTGAGAGGCCAGTATTAGATTGCGACGCACCACTGGGTGTTTACTGTAACCCTTGGAGCTTCATATTGACGATGAAACACAGAAATTGCATCGGGATTGAATATAGTAGGCACAATGTCGACTTTCGTTCAGGGGGAGCATTGCCTCAAACAGCCTGTGGATGTGCCTTTCCTGAGGGGCCAGTATTAGATTGCGACGCACCACTGGGTGTTTACTGTAACCCATGGAGCTTCATATTGACGATGAAACACAGAAATTGCATCGGGATTGAATATAGTAGGCACAATGCCGACTTTCGTTCAGGGTGAGTAACGCTTCAAACAGTCTGTATACGTGCCTTTCCTGAGAGGCCAGTATTAGATTGCAACGCACCACTGGGTGTTTACTGTAACCCATGGAGCTTCATATTGACGATGAAACACAGAAATTGCATCGGGATTGAATATAGTAGGCACAATGCCGACTTCCGTCCAGGGGGAGCAATGCTTCAAACAGTCTGTATACGTGCCGTTACAGAGAAGCCAGTATTAGATTGCGACGCACCACTGGGTGTTTACTGTAACCCTTGGAGCTTCATATTGACGATGAAACACAGAAATTGCATCGGGATTTAATATAGTAGGCACAATGCCGACTTACGTTCAGGGGGAGTAATGCTTCAAACAGTCTGTATACGTGCCTTTGCTGAGAGGCCAGTGTTAGATTGCGACGCACCACTGGGTGTTTACTGTAACCCTTGGAGCTTCATATTGACTATGAAACACAGAAATTGCATCGGGATTGATTATAGTAGGCACAATGCCGACTTTCGTTCAGGGGGAGCAATGCTTCAAACAGTCTGTATACGTGCCTTTCCTGAGAGGCCAGTATTAGATTGCGACGCAACACTGGGTGTTTACTGTAACCCTTGGAGCTTCATATTGACGATGAAACACAGAAATTGCATCGGGATTGAATATATTAGGCACAATGTCGACTTTCGTTCAGGGGGAGCATTGCCTCAAACAGTCTGTATATGTGCCTTTCCTGAGGGGCCAGTATTAGATTACGACGCACCACTGGGTGTTTACTGTAACCCATGGAGCTTCATATTGACGATGAAACACAGAAATTGCATCGGGATTGAATATAGTAGGCACAATGCCCACTTTCGTTCAGGGGGAGTAATGCTTCAATTAGTCTGTATACTTGCCTTTCCTGAGAGGCCAGTATTAGATTGCGATGCACCACTGGGTGTTTACTGTAACCCTTGGAGCTTCATATTGACGATGAAACACAGAAATTGCATCGGGATGGAATATATTAGGCACAATGTCGACTTTCGTTCAGGGGGAGCATTGCCTCAAACAGTCTGTATATGTGCCTTTCCTGAGGGGCCAGTATTAGATTGCGACGCACCACTGGGTGTTTACTGTAACCCATGGAGCTTCATATTGACGATGAAACACAGAAATTGCATCGGGATTGAATATAGTAGGCACAATGCCGACTTTCGTTCAGGGGGAGTAATGCTTCAAACAGTCTGTATACGTGTCTTTCCTGAGAGGCCAGTGTTAGATTGCGACGCACCACAGGGTGTTTACTGTAACTCTTGGAGCTTTATATTGACTATGAAACACAGAAATTGCTTCGGGATTGAATATAGTAGGCATAATGCCGACTTTCGTTCAGGGGGAGCAATGCTTCAAACAGTCTGTATACGTGCCTTTCCTGAGAGGCCAGTATTAGACTGCGACGCACCACTGGGTGTTTACTGTAACCCTTGGAGCTTCATATTGACGATGAAACACATAAATTGCATCGGGATTGAATATAGTAGGCACAATGCCGACTTTCGTTCAGGGTGAGTAACGCTTCAAACAGTCTGTATACGTCCCTTTCCTGAGAGGCCAGTATTAGATTGCGATGCACCACTGGGTGTTTACTGTAACCCATGGAGCTTCATATTCACGATGAAACACAGAAATTGCATCGGGATTGAATGTAGTAGGCACAATGCCGACTTCCGTCCAGGGGGAGCAATGCTTCAAACAGTCTGTATACGTGCCGTTACAGAGAAGCCAGTATTAGATTGCGACGCACCACTGGGTGTTTACTGTAACCCTTGGAGCTTCATATTGACGATGAAACACAAAAATTGCATCGAGATTGAATATAGTAGGCACAATGCCGACTTACGTTCAGGGGGAGTAATGCTTCAAAGAGTCTGTATACGTGCCTTTCCCGAGAGGCCAGTATTAGATTGCGACGCACCACTGGGTGTTTACTGTAACGCATGGAGCTTCATATTGACGATGAAACACAGAAATTGCATCGGGATTGAATATAGTAGGCACAATGCCGACTTCTGTCCAGGGGGAGGAATGCTTCAAACAGTCTGTATACGTGCCGTTACAGAGAATTACAGAGAAGCCAGTATTAGATTGCGACGCACCACTGGGTGTTTACTGTAACCCTTGGAGCTTCATATTGACGATGAAACACAGAAATTGCATCGGGATTGTATATAGTAGGCACAATGCCGTCTTACGTTCAGGGGGAGTAATGCTTCAAACAGTCTGTATACGTGCCTTTCCTGAGAGGCCAGTATTAGATTGCGACGCACCACTGGGTGTTTACTGTAACCCATGGAGCTTCATATTGACGATGAAACACAGAAATTGCATCGGGATTGAATATAGTAGGCACAATGCCGACTTTCGTTCAGGGGGAGCAATGCTTCAAACAGTCTGTATACCTGCCTTTCCTGAGAGGTTAGTATTAGATTGCGACGCACCACTGGGTGTTTACTGTAACCCATGGAGCTTCATATTGACGATGAAACACAGAAATTGCATCCGGATTGAATATAGTAGGCACAATGCCGACTTTCGTTCAGGGGGAGCAATGCTTCAAACAGTCTGTATACGTGCCTTTCCTGAGAGGCCAGTATTAGATTGCGACGCACCACTGGGTGTATACTGTAACCCATGGAGCTTCATATTGACGATGAAACACTGAAATTGCATCGGGATTGAATATAGTAGGCACAATGCCGACTTTCGTTCAGGGGGAGCAATGCTTCATCAGTCTGTATACGTGCCTTTCCTGAGAGGCCAGTGTTAGATTGCGACGCACCACAGGGTGTTTACTGTAACTCTTGGAGCTTTATATTGACTATGAGACACAGAAATTGCTTCGGGATTGAATATAGTAGGCATAATGCCGACTTTCGTTCAGGGGGAGCAATGCTTCAAACAGTCTGTATACGTGCCTTTCGTGAGAGGCCAGTATTAGATTGCGACGCACGACTGGGTGTTTACTGTAACCCATGGAGCTTCATATTGACGATGAAACACAGAAATTGCATCGGGATTGAATATAGTAGGCACAATGCCGACATTCGTCAGGGGGAGTAATGCTTCAAACAGTCTGTATACGTGCCTTTCCTGAGAGGCCAGAGTTAGATTGCGACGCAACCACTGGGTGTTTACTGTAACTCTTGGAGCTTCATATTGACGATGAAACACAGAACTTGCATCGTGATTGAATATAGTAGCCACAATGCCGACTTACGTCCAGGGGGAGCAATGCTTCATGCAGTTGTATACGTGCCTTTCCTGAGATTCCAGTATTAGATTGCGACGCACGACTGGGTGTTTACTGTAACCCATGGAGGTTCATATTGACGATGAAACACAGAAATTGCATCGGGATTGAATATAGTAGGCACAATGCCGACGTACGTCCAGGGAGTGCAATGCTTCAAACGGACTGTATACGTGCCTTTCCTAAGAGGCCAGTATTAGATTGCGACGCATCCACTGGGTGTTTACTGTAACCCTTGGAGCTTCATATTGACGATGAAACACAGAAATTGCATCGGGATTGAATATAGTAGGCACAATGCTGGCATTCGTTCAGGGGGAGCAATGCTTCAAACAGTCGGTATACGTGCCTTTCCTGAGAGGCCAGTATTAGATTGCGACGCACCACTGGGTGTTTACTGTAACCCTTGGAGCTTCATATTGACGATGAAACACAGAAATTGCATCGGGATTGAATATAGTAGGCACAATGTCGACTTTCGTTCAGGGGGAGCATTGCCTCAAACAGCCTGTGGATGTGCCTTTCCTGAGGGGCCAGTATTAGATTGCGACGCACCACTGGGTGTTTACTGTAACCCATGGAGCTTCATATTGACGATGAAACACAGAAATTGCATCGGGATTGAATATAGTAGGCACAATGCCGACTTTCGTTCAGGGTGAGTAACGCTTCAAACAGTCTGTATACGTGCCTTTCCTGAGAGGCCAGTATTAGATTGCAACGCACCACTGGGTGTTTACTGTAACCCATGGAGCTTCATATTGACGATGAAACACAGAAATTGCATCGGGATTGAATATAGTAGGCACAATGCCGACTTCCGTCCAGGGGGAGCAATGCTTCAAACAGTCTGTATACGTGCCGTTACAGAGAAGCCAGTATTAGATTGCGACGCACCACTGGGTGTTTACTGTAACCCTTGGAGCTTCATATTGACGATGAAACACAGAAATTGCATCGGGATTTAATATAGTAGGCACAATGCCGACTTACGTTCAGGGGGAGTAATGCTTCAAACAGTCTGTATACGTGCCTTTGCTGAGAGGCCAGTGTTAGATTGCGACGCACCACTGGGTGTTTACTGTAACCCTTGGAGCTTCATATTGACTATGAAACACAGAAATTGCATCGGGATTGATTATAGTAGGCACAATGCCGACTTTCGTTCAGGGGGAGCAATGCTTCAAACAGTCTGTATACGTGCCTTTCCTGAGAGGCCAGTATTAGATTGCGACGCAACACTGGGTGTTTACTGTAACCCTTGGAGCTTCATATTGACGATGAAACACAGAAATTGCATCGGGATTGAATATATTAGGCACAATGTCGACTTTCGTTCAGGGGGAGCATTGCCTCAAACAGTCTGTATATGTGCCTTTCCTGAGGGGCCAGTATTAGATTACGACGCACCACTGGGTGTTTACTGTAACCCATGGAGCTTCATATTGACGATGAAACACAGAAATTGCATCGGGATTGAATATAGTAGGCACAATGCCCACTTTCGTTCAGGGGGAGTAATGCTTCAATTAGTCTGTATACTTGCCTTTCCTGAGAGGCCAGTATTAGATTGCGATGCACCACTGGGTGTTTACTGTAACCCTTGGAGCTTCATATTGACGATGAAACACAGAAATTGCATCGGGATGGAATATATTAGGCACAATGTCGACTTTCGTTCAGGGGGAGCATTGCCTCAAACAGTCTGTATATGTGCCTTTCCTGAGGGGCCAGTATTAGATTGCGACGCACCACTGGGTGTTTACTGTAACCCATGGAGCTTCATATTGACGATGAAACACAGAAATTGCATCGGGATTGAATATAGTAGGCACAATGCCGACTTTCGTTCAGGGGGAGTAATGCTTCAAACAGTCTGTATACGTGTCTTTCCTGAGAGGCCAGTGTTAGATTGCGACGCACCACAGGGTGTTTACTGTAACTCTTGGAGCTTTATATTGACTATGAAACACAGAAATTGCTTCGGGATTGAATATAGTAGGCATAATGCCGACTTTCGTTCAGGGGGAGCAATGCTTCAAACAGTCTGTATACGTGCCTTTCCTGAGAGGCCAGTATTAGACTGCGACGCACCACTGGGTGTTTACTGTAACCCTTGGAGCTTCATATTGACGATGAAACACATAAATTGCATCGGGATTGAATATAGTAGGCACAATGCCGACTTTCGTTCAGGGTGAGTAACGCTTCAAACAGTCTGTATACGTCCCTTTCCTGAGAGGCCAGTATTAGATTGCGATGCACCACTGGGTGTTTACTGTAACCCATGGAGCTTCATATTCACGATGAAACACAGAAATTGCATCGGGATTGAATGTAGTAGGCACAATGCCGACTTCCGTCCAGGGGGAGCAATGCTTCAAACAGTCTGTATACGTGCCGTTACAGAGAAGCCAGTATTAGATTGCGACGCACCACTGGGTGTTTACTGTAACCCTTGGAGCTTCATATTGACGATGAAACACAAAAATTGCATCGAGATTGAATATAGTAGGCACAATGCCGACTTACGTTCAGGGGGAGTAATGCTTCAAAGAGTCTGTATACGTGCCTTTCCCGAGAGGCCAGTATTAGATTGCGACGCACCACTGGGTGTTTACTGTAACGCATGGAGCTTCATATTGACGATGAAACACAGAAATTGCATCGGGATTGAATATAGTAGGCACAATGCCGACTTCTGTCCAGGGGGAGGAATGCTTCAAACAGTCTGTATACGTGCCGTTACAGAGAATTACAGAGAAGCCAGTATTAGATTGCGACGCACCACTGGGTGTTTACTGTAACCCTTGGAGCTTCATATTGACGATGAAACACAGAAATTGCATCGGGATTGTATATAGTAGGCACAATGCCGTCTTACGTTCAGGGGGAGTAATGCTTCAAACAGTCTGTATACGTGCCTTTCCTGAGAGGCCAGTATTAGATTGCGACGCACCACTGGGTGTTTACTGTAACCCATGGAGCTTCATATTGACGATGAAACACAGAAATTGCATCGGGATTGAATATAGTAGGCACAATGCCGACTTTCGTTCAGGGGGAGCAATGCTTCAAACAGTCTGTATACCTGCCTTTCCTGAGAGGTTAGTATTAGATTGCGACGCACCACTGGGTGTTTACTGTAACCCATGGAGCTTCATATTGACGATGAAACACAGAAATTGCATCCGGATTGAATATAGTAGGCACAATGCCGACTTTCGTTCAGGGGGAGCAATGCTTCAAACAGTCTGTATACGTGCCTTTCCTGAGAGGCCAGTATTAGATTGCGACGCACCACTGGGTGTATACTGTAACCCATGGAGCTTCATATTGACGATGAAACACTGAAATTGCATCGGGATTGAATATAGTAGGCACAATGCCGACTTTCGTTCAGGGGGAGCAATGCTTCATCAGTCTGTATACGTGCCTTTCCTGAGAGGCCAGTATTAGATTGCGACGCACCACTGGGTGTTTACTGTAACCCATGGAGCTTCATATTGACGATGAAAGACAGAAATTGCATCGGGATTGAATATAGTAGGCACAATGCCGACTTTCGTTCAGGGGGAGCAATGCTTCAAACAGTCTGTATACGTGCCTTTCCTGAGAGGCCAGTATTAGATTGCGACGCACCACTGGGTGTTTACTGTAACCGATGGAGCTTCATATTGACGAAGAAACACAGATATTGCATCGGGGTTGAATATAGTAGGCACAATGACGACTTTCGTTCAGGGTGAGTAATGCTTCAAACAGTCTGTATACGTGCCTTTCCTGAGAGGCCAGTATTAGATTGCGACGCACAACTGGGTGTTTACTGTAACCCATGGAGCTTCATGATGACGATGAAACACAGAAATTGCATCGGGATTGAATATAGTAGGCACAATGCCGACTTCCGCCCAGGGGGAGCAATGCTTCAAACAGTCTGTATACGTGCCGTTACAGAGAGGATAGTATTAGATTGCGACGCACCACTGGGTGTTTACTGTAACCCTTGGAGCTTCATATTGACGATGAAACACAGAAATTGCATCGGGATTGAATATAGTAGGCACAATGCTGACTTACGTCCAGGGGGAGCAATGCTTCATACAGTTGTATACGTGCCTTTTCTGAGATTCCAGTATTAAATTGCGACGCACCACTGGGTGTTTACTGTAACCCATGGAGCTTCATATTGACGATGAAACACAGAAATTGCATCGGGATTGAATATAGTAGGCACAATGCCGGCTTTCGTTCAGGGTGAGTAATGCTTCAAACAGTCAGTATACGTGCCTTTCCTGAGAGGCCAGTATTAGATTGCGACGCACCACTGGGTGTTTACTGTAACCCATGGAGCTTCATATTGACGATGAAACACAGAAATTGCATCGGGATTGTATATAGTAGGCACAATGCCGTTTTACGTTCAGGGGGAGCAATGCTTCAAACAGTCTGTATACGTGCCTTTCCTGAGAGGCCAGTATTAGATTGCGACGCACCACTGGGTGTTTACTGTAACCCATGGAGCTTCATATTGACGATGAAACACAGAAATTGCATAGGGATTGAATATAGTAGGCACAATGCCGACTTTCGTTCAGGGGGAGCAATGCTTCAAACAGTCTGTATACGTGACTTTCCTGAGAGGCCAGTATTAGATTCCGACGCGCCACTGGGTGTTTACTGTAACCCATGGAGCTTCATATTGACGATGAAACACAGAAATTGCATCGGGATTGAATATAGTAGGCACAATGCCGACTTTCGTTCAGGGGGAGCAATGCTTCAAACAGTCTGTATACGTGCCTTTCCTGAGAGGCCAGTATTAGATTGCGACGCACCACTGGGTGTTTACTGTAACCCATGGAGCTTCATATTGACGAAGAAACACAGAAATTGCATCGGGATTGAATATAGTAGGCACAATGCCTACTTCCGTCCAGGGGGAGCAATGCTTCAAACAGTCTGTATACGTGCCGTTACAGAGAGGCCAGTATTAGATTGCGACGCACCACTTGGTATTTACTGTAACCCTTGGTGCTTCATATTGACGATGAAACACAGAAATTGCATCGGGATTGAATATAGTAGGCACAATGCCGACTTACATTCAGGGGGAGTAATGCTTCAAACAGTCTGTATACGTGCCTTTCCTGAGAGGCCAGTATTAGATTGCGACGCACCACTGGGTGTTTACTGTAACCCATGGAGCTTCATATTGACGATGAAACACTGAAATTGCATCGGGATTGAATATAGTAGGCACAATGCCGACTTTCGTTCAGGGGAAGCATTGCTTCAAACAGTCTGTATACGTGCCTTTCCTGAGAGGCCAGTATTAGATTGCGACGCACCACTGGGTGTTTACTGTAACCCATGGACCTTCATATTGACGATGAAACACAGAAATTGCATCGGGATTGAATATAGTAGGCACAATGCCGACTTTCGTTCAGGGGGAGCAATGCTTCAAACAGTCTGTATACGTGCCTTTCCTGAGAGGCCAGTATTAGATTGCGACGCACCACTGGGTGTTTACTGTAACCCATGGAGCTTCATGTTGACGATGAAACACAGAAATTGCATCGGGATTGAATATAGTAGGCACAATGCCGACTTCCGTCCAGGGGGAGCAATGCTTCAAACAGTCTGTATACGTGCCGTTACAGAGAGGGCAGTATTAGATTGCGACGCACCACTGGGTGTTTACTGTAACCCTTGGAGCATCATATTGACGATGAAACACAGAAATTGCATCGGGATTGAATATAGTAGGCACAATGCCGACTTCCGTTCAGGGGGAGTAATGCTTCAAACAGTCTGTATACGTGCCTTTCCTGAGAGGCCAGTGGTAGATTGCGACGCACCACTGGGTGTTTACTGTAACTCTTGGAGCTTCATATTGACTATGAAACACAGAAATTGCATCGGGATTGAATATAGTAGGCACAATGCCGACTCTCGTTCAGGGGGAGCAATGCTTCAAACAGTCTGTATACGTGCCTTTCCTGAGAGGCCAGTATTAGACTGCGACGCACCACTGGGTGTTTACTGTAACCCTTGGAGCTTCATATTGACGATGAAACACATAAATTGCATCGGGATTGAATATAGTAGGCACAATGACGACTTTCGTTCAGGGTGAGTAACGCTTCAAACAGTCTGTATACGTCCCTTTCCTGAGAGGCCAGTATTAGATTGTGATGCACCACCGGGTGTTTACTGTAACCCATGGAGCTTCATATTCACGATGAAACACAGAAATTGCATCGGGATTGAATGTAGTAGGCACAATGCCGACTTCCGTCCAGGGGGAGCAATGCTTCAAACAGTCTGTATACGTGCCGTTACAGAGAAGCCAGTATTAGATTGCGACGCACCACTGGGTGTTTACTGTAACCCTTGGAGCTTCATATTGACGATGAAACACAAAAATTGCATTGAGATTGAATATAGTAGGCACAATGCCGACTTACGTTCAGGGGGAGTAATGCTTCAAACAGTCTGTATACGTGCCTTTCCTGAGAGGCCAGTATTAGATTGCGACGCACCACTGGGTGTTTACTGTAACCCATGGAGCATCATATTGACGATGAAACACAGAAATTGCATCGGGATTGAATATGGCAGGCACAATGCCGACTTTCGTTCAGGGGGAGCAATGCTTCAAACAGTCTGCATACGTGCCTTTCGTGAGAGGCCAGTATTAGATTGCGACGCACGACTGGGTGTTTACTGTAACCCATGGAGCTTCATATTGACGATAAAACACAGAAATTGCATCGGGATTGAATATAGTAGGCACAATGCCGACATTCGTTCAGGGGGAGTAATGCTTCAAACAGTCTGTATACGTGCCTTTCCAGAGACGCCAGAGTTAGATTGCGACGCACCACTGGGTGTTTACTGTAACTCTTGGAGCTTCATATTGACGATGAAACACAGAACTTGCATCGTGATTGAATATAGTAGCCACAATGCCGACTTACGTCCAGGGGGAGCAATGCTTCATACAGTTGTATACGTGCCTTTCCTGAGATTCCAGTATTAGATTGCGACGCACGACTGGGTGTTTACTGTAACCCATGGAGGTTCATATTGACGATGAAACACAGAAATTGCATCGGGATTGAATATAGTAGGCACAATGCCGACGTACGTCCAGGGGGTGCAATGCTTCAAACGGACTGTATACGTGCCTTTCCTAAGAGGCCAGTATTAGATTGCGACGCATCCACTGGGTGTTTACTGTAACCCTTGGAGCTTCATATTGACGATGAAACACAGAAATTGCATCGGGATTGAATATGGTAGGCACAATGCTGGCTTTCGTTCAGGGGGAGCAATGCTTCAAACAGTCGGTATACGTGCCTTTCCTGAGAGGCCAGTATTAGATTGCGACGCACCACTGGGTGTTTACTGTAACCCTTGGAGCTTCATATTGACGATGAAACACAGAAATTGCATCGGGATTGAATATAGTAGGCACAATGTCGACTTTCGTTCAGGGGGAGCATTGCCTCAAACAGTCTGTGGATGTGCCTTTCCTGAGGGGCCAGTATTAGATTGCGACGCACCACTGGGTGTTTACTGTAACCCATGGAGCTTCATATTGACGATGAAACACAGAAATTGCATCGGGATTGAATATAGTAGGCACAATGCCGACTTTCGTTCAGGGTGAGTAACGCTTCAAACAGTCTGTATACGTGCCTTTCCTGAGAGGCCAGTATTAGATTGCAACGCACCACTGGGTGTTTACTGTAACCCATGGAGCTTCATATTGACGATGAAACACAGAAATTGCATCGGGATTGAATATAGTAGGCACAATGCCGACTTCCGTCCAGGGGGAGCAATGCTTCAAACAGTCTGTATACGTGCCATTACAGAGAAGCCAGTATTAGATTGCGACGCACCACTGGGTGTTTACTGTAACCCTTGGAGCTTCATATTGACTACGAAACACAGAAATTGCATCGGGATTGAATATAGTAGGCACAATGCCGACTCTCGTTCAGGGGGAGCAATGCTTCAAACAGTCTGTATACGTGCCTTTCCTGAGAGGCCAGTATTAGACTGCGACGCACCACTGGGTGTTTACTGTAACCCTTGGAGCTTCATATTGACGATGAAACACATAAATTGCATCGTGATTGAATATAGTAGGCACAATGCCGACTTTCGTTCAGGGTGAGTAACGCTTCAAACAGTCTGTATACGTCCCTTTCCTGAGAGGCCAGTATTAGATTGCGATGCACCACCGGGTGTTTACTGTAACCCATGGAGCTTCATATTCACGATGAAACACAGAAATTGCATCGGGATTGAATGTAGTAGGCACAATGCCGACTTCCGTCCAGGGGGAGCAATGCTTCAAACAGTCTGTATACGTGCCGTTACAGAGAAGCCAGTATTAGATTGCGACGCACCACTGGGTGTTTACTGTAACACTTGGAGCTTCATATTGACGATGAAACACAAAAATTGCATCGAGATTGAATATAGTAGGCACAATGCCGACTTACGTTCAGGGGGAGTAATGCTTCAAACAGTCTGTATACGTGCCTTTCCTGAGAGGCCAGTATTAGATTGCGACGCACCACTGGGTGTTTACTGTAACCCGTGGAGCTTCATATTGACGATGAAACACAGAAATTGCATCGGGATTGAATATAGCAGGCACAATGCCGACTTTCGTTCAGGGGGAGCAATGCTTCAAACAGTCTGTATACGTGCCTTTCGTGAGAGGCCAGTATTAGATTGCGACGCACGACTGGGTGTTTACTGTAACCCATGGAGCTACATATTGACGATGAAACACAGAAATTGCATCGGGATTGAATATAGTAGGCACAATGCCGACATTCGTTCAGGGGGAGAAATGCTTCAAACAGTCTGTATACGTGCCTTTCCAGAGAGGCCAGAGTTAGATTGCGACGCACCACTGGGTGTTTACTGTAACTCTTGGAGCTTCATATTGACGATGAAACACAGAACTTGCATCGTGATTGAATATAGTAGCCACAATGCCGACTTACGTCCAGGGGGAGCAATGCTTCATACAGTTGTATACGTGCCTTTCCTGAGATTCCAGTATTAGATTGCGACGCACGACTGGGTGTTTACTGTAACCCATGGAGCTTCATATTGACGATGAAACACAGAAATTGCATCGGGATTGAATATGGTAGGCACAATGCTGGCTTTCGTTCAGGGGGAGCAATGCTTCAAACAGTCGGTATACGTGCCTTTCCTGAGAGGCCAGTATTAGATTGCGACGCACCACTGGGTGTTTACTGTAACCCTTGGAGCTTCATATTGACGATGAAACACAGAAATTGCATCGGGATTGAATATAGTAGGCACAATGTCGACTTTCGTTCAGGGGGAGCATTGCCTCAAACAGTCTGTGGATGTGCCTTTCCTGAGGGGCCAGTATTAGATTGCGACGCACCACTGGGTGTTTACTGTAACCCATGGAGCTTCATATTGACGATGAAACACAGAAATTGCATCGGGATTGAATATAGTAGGCACAATGCCGACTTTCGTTCAGGGTGAGTAACGCTTCAAACAGTCTGTATACGTGCCTTTCCTGAGAGGCCAGTATTAGATTGCAACGCACCACTGGGTGTTTACTGTAACCCATGGAGCTTCATATTGACGATGAAACACAGAAATTGCATCGGGATTGAATATAGTAGGCACAATGCCGACTTCCGTCCAGGGGGAGCAATGCTTCAAACAGTCTGTATACGTGCCATTACAGAGAAGCCAGTATTAGATTGCGACGCACCACTGGGTGTTTACTGTAACCCTTGGAGCTTCATATTGACGATGAAACACAGAAATTGCATCGGGATTTAATATAGTAGGCACAATGCCGACTTACGTTCAGGGGGAGTAATGCTTCAAACAGTCTGTATACGTGCCTTTGCTGAGAGGCCAGTGTTAGATTGCGACGCACCACTGGGTGTTTACTGTAACCCATGGAGCTTCATATTGATGATGAAACACAGAAATTGCATCGGGATTGAATATAGTAGGCACAATGCCGACTTCCGTCCAGGGGGAGCAATGCTTCAAACAGTCTGTATACGTGCCGTTACAGAGAGGCCAGTATTAGATTGCGACGCACCACTGGGTGTTTACTGTAACCCTTGGAGCTTCATATTGACGATGAAACACAGAAATTGCATCGGGATTAAATATAGTAAGCACAATGCTGGCTTTCGTTCAGGGGGAGCAATGCTTCAAACAGTCTGTATACGTGCCTTTCCTGAGAGGCCAGTATTAGATTGCGACGCACCACTGGGTGTTTACTGTAACCCTTGAAGCTTCATATTGACTATGAAACACAGAAATTGCATCGGGATTGATTATAGTAGGCACAATGCCGACTTTCGTTCAGGGGGAGCAATGCTTCAAACAGTCTGTATACGTGCCTTTCCTGAGAGGCCAGTATTAGATTGCGACGCAACACTGGGTGTTTACTGTAACCCTTGGAGCTTCATATTGACGATGAAACACAGAAATTGCATCGGGATTGAATATATTAGGCACAAAGTCGACTTTCGTTCAGGGGGAGCATTGCCTCAAACAGTCTGTATATGTGCCTTTCCTGAGGGGCCAGTATTAGATTGCGACGCAACACTGGGTGCTTAATGTAACCCATGGAGCTTCATATTGACGATGAAACACAGAAATTGCATCGGGATTGAATATAGTAGGCACAATGCCCACTTTCGTTCAGGGGGAGTAATGCTTCAAACAGTCTGTATACTTGCCTTTCCTGAGAGGCCAGTATTAGATTGCGATGCACCACTGGGTGTTTACTGTAACCCTTGGAGCTTCATATTGACGATGAAACACAGATATTGCATCGGGATTGAATATAGTAGGCACAATGCTGACTTACGTCCAGGGGGAGCAATGCTTCATACAGTTGTATACGTGCATTTCCTGAGATTCCAGTATTAGATTGCGACGCACCACTGTGTGTTTACTGTAACCCATGGAGCTTCATATTGACGATGAAACACAGAAATTGCATCGGGATTGAATATAGTAGGCACAATGCCGACTTTCGTTCAGGGGGAGTAATGCTTCAAACAGTCTGTATACGTGCCTTTCCTGAGAGGCCAGTGTTAGATTGCGACGCACCACTGGGTGTTTACTGTAACTCTTGGAGCTTTATATTGACTATGAAACACAGAAATTGCTTCGGGATTGAATATAGTAGGCATAATGCCGACTTTCGTTCAGGGGGAGCAATGCTTCAAACAGTCTGTATACGTGCCTTTCCTGAGAGGCCAGTATTAGACTGCGACGCACCACTGGGTGTTTACTGTAACCCTTGGAGCTTCATATTGACGATGAAACACAGAAATTGCATCGGGATTGAATATAGTAGGCACAATGCCGGCTTTCGTTCAGGGTGAGTAATGCTTCAAACAGTCTGTATACGTGCCTTTCCTGAGAGGCCAGTATTAGATTGCAACGTACCAATGGGTGTTTACTGTAACTCTTGGAGCTTCATATTGACGATGAAACACAGAACTTGCATCGAGATTGAATATAGTAGGCACAATGCCGACTTACGTCCAGGGGGGGCAATGCTTCATACAGTTGTATACGTGATTTTCCTGAGATTCCAGTATTAGATTGCGACGCACGAATGGGTGTTTACTGTAACCCATGGAGCTTCATATTGACGATGAAACACAGAAATTGCATCGGGATTGAATATAATGGGCACAATGCCGACGTACGTCCAGGGGGAGCAAAGCTTCAAACGGTCTGTATACGTGCCTTTCCTGAGAGGCCAGTATTAGATTGCGACGCATCCACTGGGTGTTTACTGTAACCCTTAGCGCTTCATATTGACGATGAAACACAGAAATTGCATCGGGATTGAATATAGTAGGCACAATGCTGGCTTTCGTTCAGGGGGAGCAATGCTTCAAACAGTCTGTATACGTGCCTATCCTGAGAGGCCAGTATTAGATTGCGACGCACCATTGGGCGTTTCCTGTAACCCTTGGAGCTTCATATGACGATGAAACACAGAAATTGCATCGGGATTGAATATAGTAGGCACAATGTCGACTTTCGTTCAGGGGGAGCATTGCCTCCAACAGTCTGTATATGTGCCTTTCCTGAGGGGCCAGTATTAGATTGCGACGCACCACTGGGTGTTTACTGTAACCCATGGAGCTTCACATTGACGATGAAACACAGAAATTGCATCGGGATTGAATATAGTAGGCACAATGCCCACTTTCGTTCAGGGGGAGTAATGCTTCAAACAGTCTGTATACTTGCCTTTCCTGAGAGGCCAGTATTAGATTGCGACACACCACTGGGTGTTTACTGTAAGCCTTGGAGCTTCATATTGACGATGAAACACAGAAATTACATCGGGATTGAATATAGTAGGCACAATGCCGACTTACGTTCAGGGGGAGTAATGCTTCAAACAGTCTGTATAAGTGCCTTTCCTGAGAGGCCAGTATTAGATTTCGACGCACCACTGGGTGTTTACTGTAACCCATGGAGCTTCATATTGACGATGAAACACAGAAATTGCATCGGTATTGAATATAGTAGGCACAATGCCGACTTTCGTTCAGGGGGAGCAATGCTTCAAACGGTCTGTATACGTGCCTTTCCTGAGAGGCCAGTATTAGATTGCGACGCAACACTGGGTGTTTAATGTAACCCATGGAGCTTCATATTGACGATGAAACACAGAAATTGCATCGGGATTGAATATAGTAGGCACAATGCCCACTTACGTTCAGGGGGAGTAATGCTTCAAACAGTCTGTATACTTGCCTTTCCTGAGAGGCCAGTATTAGATTGCGATGCACCACTGGGTGTTTACTGTAACCCTTGGAGCTTCATATTGACGATGAAACACAGATATTGCATCGGGATTGAATATAGTAGGCACAATGCTGACTTACGTCCAGGGGGAGCAATGCTTCATACAGTTGTATACGTGCACTTCCTGAGATTCCAGTATTAGATTGCGACGCACCACTGTGTGTTTACTGTAACCCATGGAGCTTCATATTGACGATGAAACACAGAAATTGCATCGGGATTGAATATAGTAGGCACAATGCCGACTTTCGTTCAGGGGGAGTAATGCTTCAAACAGTCTGTATACGTGCCTTTCCTGAGAGGCCAGTGTTAGATTGCGACGCACCACTGGGTGTTTACTGTAACTCTTGGAGCTTTATATTGACTATGAAACACAGAAATTGCTTCGGGATTGAATATAGTAGGCATAATGCCGACTTTCGTTCAGGGGGAGCAATGCTTCAAACAGTCTGTATACGTGCCTTTCCTGAGAGGCCAGTATTAGACTGCAACGCACCACTGGGTGTTTACTGTAACCCTTGGAGCTTCATATTGACGATGAAACACAGAAATTGCATCGGGATTGAATATAGTAGGCACAATGCCGGCTTTCGTTCAGGGTGAGTAATGCTTCAAACAGTCTGTATACGTCCCTTCCCTGAGAGGCCAGTATTAGATTGCAACGTACCAATGGGTGTTTACTGTAACTCTTGGAGCTTCATATTGACGATGAAACACAGAACTTGCATCGAGATTGAATATAGTAGGCACAATGCCGACTTACGTCCAGGGGGGGCAATGCTTCATACAGTTGAATACGTGCCTTTCCTGAGATTCCAGTATTAGATTGCGACGCACGAATGGGTGTTTACTGTAACCCATGGAGCTTCATATTGACGATGAAACACAGAAATTGCATCGGGATTGAATATAATGGGCACAATGCCGACGTACGTCCAGGGGGAGCAATGCTTCAAACGGTCTGTATACGTGCCTTTCCTGAGAGGCCAGTATTAGATTGCGACGCATCCACTGGGTGTTTACTGTAACCCTTGGAGCTTCATATTGACGATGAAACACAGAAATTGCATCGGGATTGAATATAGTAGGCACAATGCTGGCTTTCGTTCAGGGGGAGCAATGCTTCAAACAGTCTGTATACGTGCCTTTCCTGAGAGGCCAGCATTAGATTGCGACGCACCATTGGGTGTTTCCTGTAACCCTTGGAGCTTCATATTGACGATGAAACACAGAAATTGCATCGGGATTGAATATAGTAGGCACAATGTCGAATTTCGTTCAGGGGGAGCATTGCCTCCAACAGTCTGTATATGTGCCTTTCCTGAGGGGCCAGTATTAGATTGCGACGCACCACTGGGTGTTTACTGTAACCCATGGAGCTTCACATTGACGATGAAACACAGAAATTGCATCGGGATTGAATATAGTAGGCACAATGCCCACTTTCGTTCAGGGGGAGTAATGCTTCAAACAGTCTGTATACTTGCCTTTCCTGAGAGGCCAGTATTAGATTGCGACACACCACTGGGTGTTTACTGTAAGCCTTGGAGCTTCATATTGACGATGAAACACAGAAATTACATCGGGATTGAATATAGTAGGCACAATGCCGACTTACGTTCAGGGGGAGTAATGCTTCAAACAGTCTGTATACGTGCCTTTCCTGAGAGGCCAGTATTAGATTTCGACGCACCACTGGGTGTTTACTGTAACCCATGGAGCTTCATATTGACGATGAAACACAGAAATTGCATCGGTATTGAATATAGTAGGCACAATGCCGACTTTCGTTCAGGGGGAGCAATGCTTCAAACAGTCTGTATACGTGCCTTTCCTGAGAGGCCAGTATTAGATTGCGACGCACCACTGGGTGTTTACTGTAACCCATTGAGCTTCGTATTGACGATGAAACACAGAAATTGCATCGGGATTGAATATAGTAGGCACAATGCCGACTTTCGTTCAGGGGGAGCAATGCTTCAAACAGTCTGTATACGTGCCTTTCCTGAGAGGCCAGTATTAGATTGCGACGCACCACTGGGTGTTTACTGTAACCCATGGAGCTTCATATTGACGAAGAAACACAGAAATTGCATCGGGATTGAATATAGTAGGCACAATGCTGACTTACGTCCAGGGAGAGCAATGCTTCACACAGTTGTTTACGTGCCTTTCCTGAGATTCCAGTATTAGATTGCGACGCACCACTGGGTGTTTACTGTACCCATGGAGCTTCATATTGACGATGAAACACAGAAATTGCATCGGGATTGAATATAGTAGGCACAATGCCGACTTTCGTTCAGGGGGAGTAATGCTTCAAACACTCTGTAAACGTGCTTTTCCTGAGAGGCCAGTGTTAGATTGCGACGCACCACTGGGTGTTTACAGTAACCCATGGAGCTTCATATTGATGATGAAACACAGAAATTGCATCGGGATTGAATATAGTAGGCACAATGCCGACTTCTGTCCAGGGGGAGCAATGCTTCAAACAGTCTGTATACGTGCCGTTACAGAGAGGCCAGTATTAGATTGCGACGCACCACTGGGTGTTTACTGTAACCCTTGGAGCTTCATATTGACGATGAAACACAGAAATTGCATCAGGATTGAATATAGTAGGCACAATGCTGGCTTTCGTTCAGGGGGAGCAATGCTTCAAACAGTCTGTATACGTGCCTTTCCTGAGAGGCCAGTATTAGATTGCGACGCACCACTGGGTGTTTACTGTAACCCTTGGAGCTTCATATTGACTATGAAATATAGAAATTGCATCGGGATTGATTATAGTAGGCACAATGCCGACTTTCGTTCAGGGGGAGCAATGCTTCAAACAGCCTGTATACGTGCCGTTACAGAGAGGCCAGTATTAGATTGCGACGCACCACTGGGTGTTTACAGTAACCCATGGAGCTTCATATTGATGATGAAACACAGAAATTGCATCGGGATTGAATATAGTAGGCACAATGCCGACTTCTGTCCAGGGGGAGCAATGCTTCAAACAGTCTGTATACGTGCCGTTACAGAGAGGCCAGTATTAGATTGCGACGCACCACTGGGTGTTTACTGTAACCCTTGGAGCTTCATATTGACGATGAAACACAGAAATTGCATCAGGATTGAATATAGTAGGCACAATGCTGGCTTTCGTTCAGGGGGAGCAATGCTTCAAACAGTCTGTATACGTGCCTTTCCTGAGAGGCCAGTATTCGATTGCGACGCAACACTGGGTGTTTACTGTAACCCTTGGAGCTTCATATTGACGATGAAACACAGAAATTGCATCGGGATTGAATATATTAGGCACAATGTCGACTTTCGTTCAGGGGGAGCATTGCCTCATACAGTATGTATATGTGCCTTTCCTGAGGGGCCTGTAATAGATTGCGACGCACCACTGGGTGTTTACTGTAACCCATGGAGCTTCATATTGACGATGAAACACAGAAATTGCATCGGGATTGAATATAGTAGGCACAATGCCCACTTTCGTTCAGGGGGAGTAATGCTTCAAACAGTCTGTATACTTGCCTTTCCTGAGAGGCCAGTATTAGATTGCGATGCACCACTGGGTGTTTACTGTAACCCTTGGAGCTTCATATTGACGATGAAACACAGATATTGCATCGGGATTGAATATAGTAGGCACAATGCCTACTTACGTCCAGGGGGAGCAATGCTTCATACAGTTGTATACGTGCATTTCCTGAGATTCCAGTATTAGATTGCGACGCACCACTGTGTGTTTACTGTAACCCATGGAGCTTCATATTGACGATGAAACACAGAAATTGCATCGTGATTGAATATAGTAGGCACAATGCCGACTTTCGTTCAGGGGGAGTAATGCTTCAAACAGTCTGTATACGTGCCTTTCCTGAGAGGCCAGTGTTAGATTGCGACGCATCACTGGGTGTTTACTGTAACTCTTGGAGCTTTATATTGACTATGAAACACAGAAATTGCTTCGGGATTGAATATAGTAGGCATAATGCCGACTTTCGTTCAGGGGGAGCAATGCTTCAAACAGTCTGTATACGTGCCTTTCCTGAGAGGCCACTATTAGACTGCGACGCACCACTGGGTGTTTGCTGTAACCCTTGGAGCTTCATATTGACGATGAAACACAGAAATTGCATCGGGATTGAATATAGTAGGCACAATGCCGGCTTTCGTTCAGGGTGAGTAATGCTTCAAACAGTCTGTATACGTCCGTTTCCTGAGAGGCCAGTATTAGATTGCAACGTACCAATGGGTGTTTACTGTAACTCTTGGAGCTTCATATTGACGATGAAACACAGAACTTGCATCGAGATTGAATATAGTAGGCACAATGCCGACTTACGTCCAGCGGGAGCAATGCTTCATACAGTTGTATACGTGCCTTTCCTGAGATTCCAGTATTAGATTGCGACGCACGAGTGGGTGTTTACTGTAACCCATGGAGCTTCATATTGACGATGAAACACAGAAATTGCATCGGGATTGAATATAGTAGGCACAATGCCGACGTACGTCCAGGGGGAGCAATGCTTCAAACGGTCTGTATACGTGCCTTTCCTGAGAGGCCAGTATTAGATTGCGACGCATCCACTGGGTGTTTACTGTAACCCTTGGAGCTTCATATTGACGATGAAACACAGAAATTGCATCGCGATTGAATATAGTAGGCACAATGCTGGCTTTCGTTCAGGGGGAGCAATGCTTCAAACAGTCTGTATACGTGCCTTTCCTGAGAGGCCAGTATTAGATTGCGACGCACCATTGGGTGTTTCCTGTAACCCTTGGAGCTTCATATTGACGATGAAACACAGAAATTGCATCGGGATTGAATATAGTAGGCACAATGTCGACTTTCGTTCAGGGGGAGCATTGCCTCCAACAGTCTGTATATGTGCCTTTCCTGAGGGGCCAGTATTAGATTCCGACGCACCACTGGGTGTTTACTGTAACCCATGGAGCTTCATATTGACGATGAAACACAGAAATTGCATCGGGATTGAATATAGTAGGCACAATGCCCACTTTCGTTCAGGGGGAGTAATGCTTCAAACAGTCTGTATACTTGCCTTTCCTGAGAGGCCAGTATTAGATTGCGACGCACCACTGGGTGTTTACTGTAACCCTTGGAGCTTCATATTGACGATGAAACACAGAAATTACATCGGGATTGAATATAGTAGGCACAATGCCGACATACGTTCAGGGGGAGTAATGCTTCAAACAGTCTGTATACGTGCCTTTCCTGAGAGGCCAGTATTAGATTTCGACGCACCACTGGGTGTTTACTGTAACCCATGGAGCTTCATATTGACGATGAAACACAGAAATTGCATCGGTATTGAATATAGTAGGCACAATGCCGACTTTCGTTCAGGGGGAGCAATGCTTCAAACAGTCTGTATACGTGCCTCTCCTGAGAGGCCAGTATTAGATTGCGACGCACCACTGGGTGTTTACTGTAACCCATGGAGCTTCATATTGACGATGAAACACAGAAATTGCATCGGGATTGAATATAGTAAGCAGAATGCCGACTTTCGTTCAGGGGGAGCAATGCTTCAAACAGTCTGTATACGTGCCTATCCTGAGAGGCCAGTATTAGATTGCGACGCACCACTGGGTGTTTACTGTAACCCATGGAGCTTCATATTGACGAAGAAACACAGAAATTGCATCGGGATTGAATATAGTAGGCACAATGCTGACTTACGTCCAGGGAGAGCAATGCTTCACACAGTTGTATACGTGCCTTTCCTGAGATTCCAGAAATTAGATTGCGACGCACCACTGGGTCTTTACTGTACCCATGGAGTTTCATATTGACGATGAAACACAGAAATTGCATCGGGATTGAATATAGTAGGCACAATGCCGACTTTCGTTCAGGGGGAGTAATGCTTCAAACACTCTGTAAACGTGCCTTTCCTGAGAGGCCAGTGTTAGATTGCGACGCACCACTGGGTGTTTACTGTAACCCTTGGAGCTTCATATTGACGATGGAACACAGAAATTGCATCGGGATTGAATATAGTAGGCACAATGCCGACTTTCGTTCAGGGTGAGTAATGCTTCAAAGAGTCTGTATACGTGCCTTTCCTGAGAGGCCAGTATTAGATTGCGACGCACCACTGGGTGTTTACTGTAACCCATGGAGCTTCATATTGACGATGAAACACAGAAATTGCATCGGGATTGAATATAGTAGGCACAATGCCGACTTTCGTTCAGGGGGAGTAATGCTTCAAACACTCTGTATACGTGCCTTTCCTGAGAGGCCAGTGTTAGATTGCGACGCACCACTGGGTGTTTACTGTAACCCTTGGAGCTTCATATTGACGATGAAACACAGAAATTGCATCGGTATTGAATATAGTAGGCACAATGCCGACTTTCGTTCAGGGTGAGTAATGCTTCAAACAGTCTGTGTACGTGCCTTTCCTGAGAGGCCACTATTAGATTGCGACGCACCACTGGGTGTTTACTGTAACCCATCTAGCTTTATATTGACGATGAAACACAGAAATTGCATCGGGATTGAATATAGTAGGCACAATGCCGACTTCCGTCCAGGGGGAGCAATGCTTCAAACAGTCGGTATACGTGCCGTTACAGAGAGGCCAGTATTAGATTGCGACGCACCACTGGGTGTTTACTGTAACCTTTGGAGCTTCATATTGACGATGAAACACAGAAATTGCAACGGGATTGAATATAGCAGGCACAATGCCGACTTACGTTCAGGGGGAGTAATGCTTCAAACAGTCTGTATACTTGCCTTTCCTGAGAGGCCAGTATTAGATTGCGACGCACCACTGGGTGTTTACTGTAACCCATGGAGCTTCATATTGACGATGAAACAAAGAAATTGCATCGGGATTGAATATAGTAGGCACAATGCCGACTTTCGTTCAGGGGGAGCAGTGCTCAAAGGGTCTGTATACGTGCCTTTCCTGAGAGGCCAGTATTAGATTGCGACGCACCACTGGGTGTTTACTGTAACCCATGGAGCTTCATATTGACGATGAAACACAGAAATTGCATCGGGATTGAATAAAGTAGGCACAATGCCGATTTTCGTTCAGGGGGAGCAATGCTTCAAACAGTCTGTATACTTGCCTTTCCTGAGAGGCCAGAATTAGATTGCGACGCACCACTGGGTGTTTACTGTAACCCATGGAGCTTCATATTGACGAAGAAACACAGAAATTGCATGGGGTTGAATATAGTAGGCACAATGCCGACTTTCGTTCAGGGTGAGTAATGCTTCAAACAGTCTGTATACGTGCCTTTCCTGAGAGCCAGTATTAGATTGCGACGCACCACTGGGTGTTTACTGTAACCCATGGAGCTTCATGTTGACGATGAAACACAGATATTGCATCGGGATTGAATATAGTAGGCACAATGCCGACTTCCGTCCAGGGGGAGCAATGCTTCAAACATTCTGTATACGTGCCGTTACAGATTGGCCAGTATTAGATTGCGACGCACTACTGGGTGTTTACTGTAACCCTTGGAGCTTCATATTGACGATGAAACACAGAAATTGCATCGGGATTGAATATAGTAGGCACAATGCTGACTTACGTCCAGGGGGAGCAATGCTTCATACAGTTGTATACGTGCCTTTTCTGAGATTCCAGTATTAGATTGCGACGCACCACTGGGTGATTACTGTAACCCTTGGAGCTTCATATTGACGATGAAACACAGAAATTGCATCGGGATTGAATATAGTAGGCACAATGCCGACTTTCGTTCAGGGGGAGTAATGCTTCAAGCAGTCTGTATATGTGCCTTTCCTGAGAGGCCAGTATTAGATAGCGACGCACCACTGGGTGTTTACTGTAACCCATGGAGCTTCATATTGACGACGAAACACAGAAATTGCATCGGGATTGAATATAGTAGGCACAATGCCGACTTTCGTTCACGGGGAGCAATGCTTCTAACAGTCTGTATACGTGCCTTTCCTGAGATTCCAGTATTAGATTGCGACGCACGACTGGGTGTTTACTGTAACCCATGGAGCTTCATATCGACGATGACACACAGACATTGCATCGGGATTGAATATAGTAGGCACAATGCCGACTTTCGTTCAGGGGGAGCAATGCTTCAAACAGTCTGTATACGCGCCTTTCCTGAGAGGCCAGTATTAGATTGCGACGCACCACTGGGTGTTTACTGTAACCCTTGGAGCTTCATATTGACTATGAAACACAGAAATTGCATCGGGATTGAATATAGTAGCCACAATGCCGACTTTCGTTCAGGGGAGCAATGCTTCAAACAGTCTGTATACGTGCCTTTCCTGAGAGGCCAGTATTAGATTGCGACGCACCACTGGGTGTTTACTGTAACCCACGGAGCTTCATATTGACGATGAAACACAGAAATTGCATCGGGATTGAATACAGTAGACACAATGCCGACTTTCGTTCACGGGGAGTAATGCTTCAAACAGTCTGTATACGTGCCTTTCCTGAGAGGCCAGTATTAGATTGCGACGCACCACTGGGTGTTTACTGTAACCCTTGGAGCTTCATATTGACTATGAAACACAGAAATTGCATCGGGGTTGAATATAGTAGGCACAATGCCGACTTTCGTTCAGGGGGAGCAATGCTTCAAACAGTCTGTATACGTGCCTTTCCTGAGAGACCAGTATTAGATTGCGACCCTCCACTGGGTGTTTACTGTAACCCATGGAGCGTCATATTGACGAAGAAACACAGAAACTGCATTGGGACTGAATATAGTAGGCACAATGCCGACTTTCGTCCAGGGGGAGCAATGCTTCAAACAGTCTGTATACGTGTCTTTCCTCAGAGGCCAGTATTAGATTGCGACGTACCACTGGGTGTTTACTGTAACCCTTGGAGCTTCATATTGACGATGAAACACAGAAATTGCATCGGGATTGAATATAGTAGGCACAATGCCGACTTTCGTTCAGGTGGAGTAATGCTTCAAACAGTCTGTATATGTGCCTTTCCTGAGAGGCCAGTGTTAGATTGCGACGGACCACTGGGTGTTTACTGTAACCCTTGGAGCTTCATATTGACTATGGAGCACAGCAATTGCATCGGGATTGAATATAGTAGGCACAATGCCGACTTTCGTTCACGGGGAGAAATGCTTCATACAGTCTGTATACGTGCCTTTCCTGAGAGGCCAGTATTAGATTGCGACGCACCACTGGGTGTTTACTGTAACCCATGGAGCTTCATATTGACGATGAAACACAGAAATTGCATCGGGATTGAATATAGTAGGCACAATGCCGACTTTCGTTCAGGGGGAGCAATGCTTCAAACAGTCTGTATACGTGCCTTTCCTCAGAGGCCAGTATTAGTTTGCGACGCACCACTGGGTGTTTACTGTAACCCATGGAGCTTCATATTGACGATGAAACACAGAAATTGCATCGGGATTGAATGTAGTAGCCACAATGCCGACTTTCGTCCAGGGGGAGCAATGCTTCAAACAGTCTGTATACGTGCCTTTTCTCAGAGGCCAGTATTAGATTGCGACGCACCACTGGGTGTTTACTGCAACCCTTGGAGCTTCATATTGACGATGAAACGCAGAAATTGCATCGGGATTGAATATAGTAGGCACAATGCCGACTTTCGTTCAGGGGGAGTAATACTTCAAACAGAGTGTATACATGCCTGTCCTGAGAGGCCAGTATTAGATAGCGACGCACCACTGGGTGTTTACTGTAACCCATGGAGCTTCATATTGACGATGAAACACAGAAATTGCATCGGGATTGAATATAGTAGGCACAATGCCGACTTTAGTTCACGGGGAGCAATGCTTCAAACAGTCTGTATACGTGCCTGTCCTGAGATTCCAGTATTAGATTGCGACGCACGACTGGGTGTTTACTGTAACCCATGGAGCTTCATATTGACGATGAAACACAGAAATTGCATCGGGATTGAATATAGTAGGCACAATCCCGACTTTCGTTCAGGGGGAGTAATGCTTCAAGCAGTCTGTATACGTGCCTTTCCTAAGAGGCCAGTATTAGATTGCGACGCACCACTGGGTGTTTACTGTAACCCATGGAGCTTCATATTGACGATGAGACACAGAAATTGCATCGGGATTGAATATAGTAGGCACAATGCCGACTTCCGTCCAGGAGGAGCAATGCTTCAAACAGTCTGTATACGTGCCTTTCCTGAGAGGCCAGTATTAGATTGCGACGCACCACTGGGTGTTTACTGTAACCCTTGGAGCTTCATATTGACGATGAAACGCAGAATTTGCATCGGGATTGAATATAGTAGGCACAATGCCGACTTACGTTCAGGGGGAGCAATGCTTCAAACAGTCTGTATACGTGCCTTTCCAGAGAGGCCAGTATTAGATTGCGACGCACCACTGGGTGTTTACTGTAACCCATGGAGCTTCATATTGACGAAGAAACACAGAAATTGCATCGGGATTGAATGTAGTAGGCACAATGCCGACTTTCGTCCAGGGGGAGCAATGCTTCAAACAGTCTGTATACGTGCCTTTCCTGAGAGGCCAGTATTAGATTGCGACGCACCACTGGGTGTTTCCTGTAACCCATGGAGCTTCATATTGACGATGAAACACAGAAATTGCATCGGGATTGAATATAGTAGGCACAATGCCGACTTTCGTTCACGGGGAGCAATGCTTCAAACAGTCTGTATACGTGCCTTTCCTGAGATTCCAGTATTAGATTGCGACGCACGACTGGGTGTTTCCTGTAACCCATGGAGCTTCATATTGACGATGAAACACAGAAATTGCATCGGGATTGAATATAGTAGGCACAATGCCGACTTTCGTTCAGGGGGAGTAATGCTTCAAACAGTCTGTATACGTGCCTTTCCTGAGAGGCCAGTATTAGTTTGCGACGCACCACTGGGTGTTTACTGTAACCCTTGGAGCTTCATATTGACTATGACACACAGAAATTGCATCGGGATTGAATATAGTAGGCACAATGCCGACTTTCGTTCACAGGGAGCAATGCTTCAAACAGGCTGTATACGTGCCTTTCCTGAGAGGCCAGTATTAGATTGCGACGCACCACTGGGTGTTTACTGTAACCCATGGAGCTTCATATTGACGATGAAACACATAAATTGCATCGGGATTGAATATAGTAGGCACAATGCCGACTTTCGTTCGGGGGGAGCAATGCTTCAAACAGTCTGTATACGTGCCTTTCTTGAGAGGCCAGTATTAGATTGCGACGCACCACTGGGTGTTTACTGTAACCCTTGGAGCTTCATATTGACTATGAAACACAGAAATTGCATCGGGATTGAATATAGTAGGCACAATGCCGACTTTCGTTCAGGGGGAGCAATGCTTCAAACAGTCTGTATACGTGCCTTTCCTGCGAGGCCTGTATTAGATTGCGACGCACCACTGGGTGTTTACTGTAACCCTTGGAGCTTCATATTGACGATGAAACACAGAAATTGCATCGGGATTGAATATAGTAGGCACAGTGCCGACTTTCGTTCAGGGGGAGTAATGCTTCAAGCAGTCTGTATACGTGCCTTTCCTGAGAGGCCGGTATTAGATTGCGACTCACCACTGGGTTTTTACCGTAACCCATGGAGCTTCATATTGACGATGAAACACAGAAATTGCATCGGGATTGAATATAGTAGGCACAATGCCGACTTTCGTTCACGGGGAGTAATGCTTCAAACAGTCTGTATACGTGCCTTTCCTGAGAGGCCAGTATTAGATTGCGACGCACCACTGGGTGTTTACTGTAACCCTTGGAGCTTCATATTGACTATGAAGCACAGAAATTGCATCGGGATTGAATATAGTAGGCACAATGCCGACTTTCGTTCACGGGGAGCAATGCTTCAAACAGTCTGTATACGTGCCTTTCCTCAGAGGCCAGTATTAGATTGCGACGCACCACTGGGTGTTTACTGTAACCCATGGAGCTTCATATTGACGATGAAACACAGAAATTGCATCGGGATTGAATATAGTAGGCACAATGCCGACTTTCGTTCAGGGGGAGCAATGCTTCAAACAGTCTGTATACGTGCCTTTCCTGAGAGGCCAGTATTAGATTGTGACGCACCACTGGGTGTTTACTGTAACCCTTGGAGCTTCATATTGACTATGAAACACAGAAATTGCATCGGGATTGAATATAGTAGGCACAATGCCAACTTTCGTTCAGGGGGAGCAATGCTTCAAACAGTCTGTATACGTGCCTTTCCTGAGTGGCCAGTATTAGATTGCAACGCACCACTGGGTGTTTACTGTAACCCTTGCAGCTTCATATTGACGATGAAACACAGAAATTGCATCGGGATTGAATATAGTAGGCACAATGCCGACTTTCGTTCAGGGGGAGCAATGCTTCAAACAGTCTGTATACGTGCCTTTCCTGAGAGGCCAGTATTAGATTGCGACGCACCACTGGGTGTTTACTGTAACCCATGGAGCTTCATATTGACGATGAAACACAGAAATTGCATCGGGATTGAATATAGTAGGCACAATGCCGACTTTCTTTCAAGGGGAGTAATGCTTCAAACAGTCTGTATACGTGCTTTAAGGAACCATTTGCACTCGGGCACAGACAATATTTAATTTAGTTAACTTAGATTATATGTATCGATTTTTTAAGACAAGAGAATGCAAAATAAAGCAATTAACACCGCTCTCTTGTCACAGCGAGTAGGCATCAACACTCTTATGTCATTCGTTGTCCTAGAAGGACTTAATATTTTGTGCGGCTCCACAGTTAGCCATTTCATACTTATTTGCAGAAAAGAGGCGCAGAATTAATAAGTCGCTCTCATTTGTAAATGATCTGCAATTATTTCCCTATAATTTTACGTAAGTGTAATTTATATCGTAATGTATATGTTAAAATGAATATATGTTTTATTTAATCTTATGCTTTTCTTTGTTTTAGTAATTTTAGTCACTCCATTTTCATGATTGAAGCTCAGGTCAGATATTAGACTTTGTCTACAAAAAATATATATATAATGAGCCCTGGCTACGTTCCGCACATCTTCGGACGTGCGAAGCTCGATAAATTCACGGCGTAAATTTTAATCTCTCAATTACTTACTCAACCAAACAAACAAGTATTATTATTATTATTACAATTTATTACTATTAATATTATAATTATTTTAATAATTTTTTTTATTTGCTAAACTGGCGACTATGTGCCAGGACTGATTATTGTATCTGTACTACAACTAATTGTCCTTTTTCATGTACATCCTGACCGGCAACAACCCATGTGACGAGAATATGGAAGAAAGCGAATAAAATCTGGAGACAATTTGGACTGGAAATGCAATCTTCGCATCAAGACGACATGTACGGTAAGACGCAGCAGTCGCGCATCCACAACTGATTCCAAGCACATTTTTCATTCAAAAAATTTTTTTCATTCTTTTTCTCAGCATTAAATTCAATATTCAGTTTCCATTCGGTAACTTTTTCCAAATTCCGCGAAATCTCATTATTCAGACGATTACATTCCGATCCAACAATACGCAAGTTACATTGCACAATATGGCCGACATTGTACAAGATTCAAGCAACATGGCTAGTCACCATTAATACGTATGCTACTTTCGATCTTTAGAGTCATCTCTTAATCATTCTCAGTCATTTAAACACACACATAGGCAGTACATTTTCACACTACGCGTTTAAACAATTTTTTTTCTTGCACACAATTTATTAACGATATGGTAAAAACTCGACACCAGTACACAATGGAACAACAATCAAGTAATGCAAACATGGATACACAGACACATTCAGACACAGAAATTAATACAGACACGCAAACACATCAAAATAATCCGCTACACATACACACAAACGCCGAAAGGAGCAATTCAGAACCAAACATGAGAGACCACGTCACGTCTAATGACGCGGCGGGGGCAAGTTCATTTTGCAATCAAAATTTTGCCGCTATACTGAATTCAATTTTGGAAGGCATATCCAATATTAAGCAAGATAATGACGAAAAATTCACACAATTAATTACAGACAATGCAGCTTTCAGAAATGAGATAAAATCAGACTTCGCCACACTGACTCAAAAGGTAGATGAAATTAATACACGTCTTTCCAAACAGGTCGACGATCTTACGGAAAAATTCGAAAATTTAGAGTTACGACAAAGCGACAATGCCAATCACATCCATGACTTGACAAAAACCTGTGAAATTATTAATTGCAAATTAGAATCAAACACGCACGCATGTGACGAAATTAATTTAAAGGTGAATACAATAGAAACAAACGTAGCTGACATTCACAAACAGATTCACACAACAATACAGATAGAGGCTGAATCCCATTTGTCTCGAATTAATTCACAATTTAAAGAATGGACGGCACACAAAGACGAAATTTTTGAAGAATGTATACAAAACAAATTGCCACATATTGTGCACGATTCTGTAGTGGAATACATGAACAACAATAGACAAGTAATCAATGACGATATGCAAACAAAGACAACTCAATGCCAAGCACAACAGAATAGTACACCCACTACACATTTTTACACACACAAAAGAAAATCTCGATTCGGAAATGAACACATGTACACACACGAATTTCAACACTCAAATACACAATACACTGACACGCATAGCAACAGATACCCATCACCTGAAATACAATACAATTATTCTGATGAAGAACCATGTACACACAGGGAAGAATTCAATGATTACACGGAAAGAAATAGACGAACACGTAACAAAGAGGAAGAAAGTCTATTCAAACACCGTAAATTCCAACCATTTATACCAGGCAAAAACACTGTACACCCTGTCATCTTCTTAAAAGCTTTTAGGAACGCATTCCCACGTTCGTGGAGCGACCACAAACGCATTGCGTACGTTGTGGATTACATTCAAGGGGACGCTGCTGTCTGGGCTTACCATGAAAGCGACAGATGTGTAACATACGAGCAGTTTGAACGCGCCTTCTTGAATAAGTTTTGGTCACCCACTGTGCAGGAACGCATCCGCAAACAAGTCACTGAACCCGAACACTTCAATCCTAAAAACGGCAAACTGCGCAGATATTTCGAGAAGTACCTAAACATGACACACTTCCTTAATGAACCAGTGAAACCAAAAGATGTGATCCGATCACTGAAAGCAAGACTTCCTTTTAATACTAAAGAGAAATTACTGTACTTACCGGACGACGATCCTGAATATTTTTTGGAAAAGTTAGATGCTGTTGATTTACTGTATGAAGAACAAGAACAAACACACAACTCACGCAGTAGGAATCAACATGTCTACATTGCTACATTACCAAACACGCAGCAAAATTCACAACACACAGTAAACATGCAAAACAATCACCACAACTCACAGCTGCACACAAACAACAACTACAACTATACACAGGGAGATAACCCGTACAAAAAACGAAGAAACGACAATTTTAATTCAAGAAGGAATAATGGAAACAACAACGGACACAAAGCCAAACAGAAACACTGGCAAAGAAACAACAACACAGATTGCACAAGAAATGGAACACCTACACAGCACTTTAACCAGAACGACAACCAGTATTATGTGAGACAGTGGCAAACACAGCAACCGCCACCACAAAATCATATTCAGATGCCACAAGGGAATTTTGCGCAAACAAGCAACACAAACCAACAAGTGACTTCAGCCAACCGAAAACAGACAGGCGATTGGCAAAGACAATATCCTAATGTAAATATTATTGAGGTAGCTAATGAAACTACAACTACACTTGACAATGACCAGACAAACCAGGTAAACTAGAACTAGTGATTACTGAGCCCCAGGTCGTGACTGAGGAACATTTGGGGGGCAACTTCAATTTAGAAACTGTGTTTGAATACACACTTGCTAGTGAAACTGTGAAAGAAGAAAAATTAACATTTACACAACAAGAGTTGCCTACACTATTCTTAAGATATAATGAAAGTGGAAACTTAGCTGATGATCTGATAAATGACAACACACAACGTCACAACGTAAAGAAAAGATTTGTACTGTCTTCCACCTCAGGTATTGTAGGAGGTATACCTACTAACATAATTATTGATACAGGAGCTGCTGTCAGTGTGATTTCTTACAATTTTTATACTATGATGAAGAAAACTTCTAAGATACCAGAGTTCCCAGTTCAAAACTGTTTAATATTAAGTGCATTAGGTAATAAGTCAAGTAGAGTTAATAAGCAGGTATTTGTGACTGTTAATATGGGAAATGGAATCGTACAATGGCCTTTCCTAGTTGTCCAAAGCCTTGCTGCCAATTGTATATTGGGTATTGATTTTCTTTGCGAGAAGGACTGTACTATAGACTTCTCCAAAGGCATTTGTTATTTTAAGTATGAAGGCAGAGACATAGTTTTGAACTTGGACACTCGACTAGTAGACCATAACAAGCACTGTTCTGGCTACAAGATACAGATTATACGTGAGACTGACATAGATTCTACACAACAACCTGTATCACACAGTGAGATAGTGAATGATGTACTTACACAAATTAATTCTAAGTTATCAGAATGTGATGCTATTAATGAAGAGGAGAGATCCCAGCTTAAACATATTTTACTTAAGAATAAGGATGTTTTCACTAGTAAGCCAGGTAGGATCAACACATATATGTATACGATTGAAGTCAAGCCTCACCAAATCTATTACCACAAGTCATACAATGTACCTCTAGCTCTGCGACCTGCAGTTTGGGAAGAACTAAAGAAAATGATTACATGGAACATTATAGAACCATCAACATCTCCATATTGTAGCCCTTTGCATGTAGTGAAAAGACACAATGGAAGTATCAGGTTAGTATTAGATGCAAGAGCTATCAACCAAATTATCTTACCTGTGAGGACACAACCAGAAAATCTTGACGAACAACTTCAGAAATTCTTGGATGCAAAATATTTCTCTACAATAGACCTTAAAAATTCGTTTTGGCAGGTGCCAATAAGTAAAGAATCCAGAAAATATACAGCCTTTATGTTTGGTGGCAGAACTTATCAATTTTGTGAATTACCATTTGGCCTAAATGTAAGCTCAGGAGTATTCATTACTGCACTAAACTCTGTACTCGGTGATGATTTACTAGAAACTGTTACGCACTACGTAGATGACATACTGATTGCCTCAAAAACCTGGAAGGAACACACTGATACCCTGAACACTTTACTATGCAGATTCACACAAGCTGGTATCACTGCCAATATTTGTAAATCTAGATTTGCTTGTTCTGAGATCAAATACCTAGGACACATCATCAACACACAAGGCATTAAACCTGACCCTTCAAAATTAGATGCTATCAGACATTTCCCCAGTCCCACTACAAAGAAACAGTTAAAATCATTTCTCGGTCTATGCTCATTTTTCAGACGATTCATACCTAAACAGTTACTCAATAGCAGATACTTACTAAACTTATTAAAGAAGAACCAGGTATGGATTTGGAACCAAGACTGTGAAAGTGACTTTACTAAAATCAAAGAAGCCTTAGTAAATTCTAACATGCTGGAACATCCAGACTTCAATTTGAACTTTTGTATTGCTTGTGATGCATCAAACATTGGCTTGGGATGTTGTTTATTCCAACTTGTTAAAACAGAAACTTCAGAACATATTAAGATCATTGGTTTTGCCAGTCGGACTTTAACGGAATGTGAAAGGTCTTACTCCACCACAGAATTGGAAACATTATCTATTATATGGGCATTTAAAAAGTTTAATTATTATCTGTATGGAAGACACACCATTATATCACTATCAAGCACTTACCTTCCTTTTGTCATGTAAACTCATTCATTCTAGACTTACACGATGGGCACTTGCATTACAGAGTTACTCTTTTGAAATCAAGCACATCAGGGGAAAAGACAACATTATAGCTGACACACTTTCAAGACTACCGCAAGGATTACACCATAACAATACAGACTTTGAGAACACACACGATTACCGAATACTACTCATGCAATACAAACAGTTTACACAATACTACATAGACCTATGCAAGAACATGGCAACACTACAAGATTCAGATCCACACTGGTACAAAGTAAAACAAATTATAGTACAACAACACAATGACACTTTACAAGACAGATACATGTTACACAACAACATACTTTTCTACAAAAGACATACAAATGCTACTAACTGGTGCGTTTGCATACCACAAGATTCCGTGCACAAACTCATTGCACACACTCACACAGTTTGGGGACACTATGGAACAAAGAAATGTCTAAACAAGTTACAAATGTATTGCTATTTTCCAAACATGAGAAGAAAAATACATGATGTTATCAGCAAATGTCTCATATGTCAAAAATCCAAGCCACAAAATCAATCCACCAAAACAGATTTGCACTCTATCTTACCCACTGGACCTAGAGAGATACTTTGTACAGATGTTAGCGGACCTCATCCAACTAGCATCGGTGGTTGTAAATACATTCTAGCATTTTATGACATATTTTCTAAGCACATCAAACTTTTTGCCATTAAATCACCCACAGCAAACACTGTCATCAGAAGATTCACAAATGATTACATGCCATACTGTGGAAAACCTAAAGCCATTCTATCAGATAATGCCACGTATTATGCAGGATTCATCTGGAGAAAATTTCTAAAGGACAATAACATTAAGAGTATCTTTATTTCAAAGTTTCATGTATCAGCCAACCCTTGTGAGAGAATTTTTAGAGAATTAAATAGATCCATGAGAACTTATACCTCAACACAGCACACAAACTGGATACATTACCTAGCACTTTTTGAGGAAATACACAACAATTTAAATATATACACAGCACACCCTATACTCCCAGAGAAATCATGTTTGACACAAAGGAAACTAATGAATGGAGCAACCCGCTACCAAAATTTTCTGACACCAAACCTTCACACGAGGAAAAGGTAAGGGAAGTACTCATTGCAATTACTGAACAAGCTGACATTAGAAATAAGAACTATGGTGCTAATCTGAAAAGAAGGCAAAACTTTACAATAGGCATGCAAGTTTTACTTAAGACCCACTACAAATCGTCATCACCTCTAAAACGTAATGTCAAGTGGCGTCCATTATATGAAGGTCCTTACACAATCATTGATATACCACACCCTGGAGCATATCTGCTACAAAACCCCAAGAATAAGAGAATTTTAGGTTTGTACCCTCACAAAGATTTGAAAACTTTTAGCCATTAGCAGAGTATACTGATACAACCACAAGGTAAGTCACATCTGGTACTTCAAGCTGGAAGAAGAAGAAGATATATAATCTTAAGTATCTACATTTTACAGCACCAGCAATAACAGCAGCAGTAAGAAGATAAGACACAGGAAGAACTAACAATTTTCATGTAAAGCACAGTTACAGATTATATTTATTAATACCCTCCAGACAAGCTGACAGACTAAATGACCGGAGACAATTCCTGCCCTGAACCTGATATATTAATTGGCATGATAGACACTTGATTTGCTATTCACACTCACACCACAATCCACATGAACACAACATGCACAAAAAACACTACAGGAAATGACATGTGAGATTAATTGAGCAAGGCTATATATATATATATTTTATTTTAATTGTAAATGATACTTTGTGCATGCGCTAATTTGGAATTGATTGTGGATGTGACGTGTCGTGTCTTATTGTAATCATGACTTTTCAGGACAGATCATCTCCAAGATGTTTTCTAACCTACTATGAAAGTTTATGTTGCAGGAAACATTTAATGAGGAAGAACACTTATTGTGTAGTACTGATGTAAAGGAAAATATACTTAAAAGGAAAACTTTATTAAAAAGGGGAAGAGACCTATAAAAGAAAATGGATTTTCTGAATGTATCACAATACACTGAACCTATAAGATAATTTTTTCTATGTCTGACCCATGTGTACTTGTAAATATCTAGTTTAATGCAACTGAAAAATGTAAAATATGTATATGTATTACCAAACAATGTAATGTAAATGTATACGTACACGTTTCACAGAAAATTTTTTTTATATCTATGTAAACATGTAACAGAAAATTGTACTCAAAGTGAAGTGATATTTGTTATGTTTTGTGCTCTCTGTTGTGAACGAACATTTTGTTTTGCAACGAACAATGTATGAACAAGTTGTGTGCAAATATTTAAAAAAAACGGTTCACTGCGCTCATGATGGGACACTATAGGTGACGTGAGTCGCAAAACCACGGCACACTTTTCGACGAAACGACGACACAATATCCAGGAGACGACATACGCCTTTTGGAAGACGAAATTGGAGGTTATTGAGTAGACGTAACACGGACTGGTCAGTACGGAACCACTGACACCATGTATTCCTACCAAGACGAAACCACATTTTAACTGCGTCTTCCAAAGCACGCTTCATTGCGAGATTCTTGATCTCCAACTTGTTTCTTAAAGAACTTTCGTCTCAATGTAAACAAAACGTGTGACACGTGACATTTATTTTACAGTGCAAAGACTTTAGCACAGTATAAACCTTTACGACCAAGTGACATTCTAAAGAGAATATGTTCACATATCTTTGAAAATGCACAAAACCATTAATTAATTCTATTTATTGAATGAACATGTGTAATAACATTTTGAAGTGAAAGAGAACAACGGACTATATGCCAAACAATTTATTACAAGGTAACAGCACAAGTGAATACGAACTGTGAAATTTGTTACAGTTATGTAAAACTATACTAGAGCTACGTGAGCAGTGATAGCTCTGAGCCAGTGCACTGCACTCTGATACCGCAGTTCTCAGGTTCAATACCGCTCGGAATCAAATATTTTTATTTTTTCTTTTCACTTTCATTTATCTTGTATGTAAATATTATTTATGTATTTGTCTAGATATATGACATTTATGATATTAGATGTAAGTTGAATCTGTGAAACATGTTACGTAACAACTTATGATTCATAACATGATAAATAAAGAAAATACGTCAACAAATTGCTCAGCTGCAGGTAGTACACCTTTGCCTTCGCAATTTGGGGGGCAGTTTAAGGAACCATTTGCACTCGGGTACAGACAATATTTAATTTAGTTAACTTAGATTATATGTATCGATTTTTTAAGACAAGAGAATGCAAAATAAAGCAATTAACACCGCTCTCTTGTTACAGCCAGTAGGCATCATGACTCTTATGTCATTCGTTGTCCTAGAAGGACTTAATATTTTGTGCGGCTCCACAGTTAGCCATTTCATACTTATTTGCAGAAAAGAGGCGCAGAATTAATAAGTCGCTCTCATTTGTAAATGATCTGCAATTATTTCCCTATAATTTTACGTAAGTGTAATTTATATCGTAATGTATATGTTAAAATGAATATAGGTTTTATTTAATCTTATGCTTTTCTTTGTTTTAGTAATTTTAGTCACTCCATTTTCATGATTGAAGCTCAGGTCAGATATTAGACTTTGTCTACAAAAAATATATATATAATGAGCCCTGGCTACGTTCCGTACATCTTCGGACGTGCGAAGCTCGATAAATTCACGGCGTAAATTTTAATCTCTCAATTACTTACTCAACCAAACAAACAAGTATTATTATTATTATTACTATTATTACTATTAATATTATAATTACTTTAATAATTTTTTTTATTTGCTAAAGTGCCTTTCCTGAGAGGCCAGTTTTAGATTGCGACCCACCACTGGGTGTTTACTGTAACCCATGGAGCTTCATATTGACGATGAAACACAGAAATTGCATCGGGATTGAATATAGTAGGCACAATGCCGACTTTCGTTCAGGGGGAGCAATGCTTCAAACAGTCTGTATATGTGCCTTTCCTGAGAGGCCAGTATTAGATTGCAACGCACCACTGGGTGTTTACTGTAACCCATGGTAAGTCTGGCGTTAGCTGCCGCAGCGGTCGCACGCTCCTCAAGTTTGCCCCGTGAACGTACAGTGTTTACGCCAGTGTTTTCGTGTTTTGTGACGTTTTGCACGTGAATTAAGCGTTATCAATTGCGCATTTGGTCTTCTTTCGTGTCATCTTTCTACGAAGTGCCGTTGGGATTTCGGCGTTGTCCGAGATTTCTTCGCTGCAGAACACCATGGCAAACTCCGTGAGAAAAAACACCGTGATTTTCACCTTCGACAAGTACACCCGTCGAGTACAGCCCTCTGCACTTGAAATACACGACTGGATTACCGAGGTAATTGGCCTTCATTCTGAATCTGTTCATACCATGCAGCTGGACTCTGATGAATACTGCATTTTTGTAAAGTTTAACGATTCCGCGAGTGTAGACCGCTTTCTGGCAAAATTTGGTTATGAAACGGAATTTATACACCGTGATGGTACTAAAAGTACTGTCAAACTCCGGAATTCCGAGTCTGTAATTAGGAATGTTAGGGTTTTGAATATTCCCATAGAAGTAGACAATTCGAAAATTAAAGATGTCCTATCAAAGTATGGGGTTGTCAGGCAAATAGTCAACGAAAGGTGGGCTTCGCATTTTAAGCTGCAGTGCTTTAACGGCATTCGCTCCGTGGAGATGGAAGTGAAAGCAAACATTCCCTCCCACATCTTTGTTGACGGGCACAAGGCGCATGTTATGTACTCAGGGCAAACCCCTACATGTCATGTATGTAACGAGTCTGGTCACCTCCGTCAGGACTGCCCTCGCCGTGTATTTGTGCTAACAAATAACCTTACGCAACGCCGGAAATTGACACTCAACGATTTGTTGCCAGCCAGTAATACAACAGAGCCGGCGGCTGTCGTGGATCCTGTTACTACCTCTGAAAATGTTGCACTTAATGTTAATGACTTTCCGTCTTTAAAACCTGCATTAACTGCTGAAATTCCGTCCCGTGACAGCGAGATTCCCACAAAAAAGCGTCCTCTAGAGGACACTGAAAGAAATGTTGATGAGGACTCTTCCTGTGAAACACCCGTTGCCAGGAGGCCGAAGCCCAGTCCTGAAGATCTGTTAGAAGTGGAAAAAGGAGATGGAATGACGGTCGATGTGGCTCCCACTTCCGCACAAGGACTTACACCGCCACGAACAGATAGTGACGCAGCGCATAGTGATTTTTCACGGAAATGTGACCCTGAGCCTGAGGTCACGGCTGAAATAACCGCATCAAGTGCACAACCCATACAGTGCAAACCGTACGAGGAAGTACCAGGTAAAGAACCTGCTGACTCCGAAGCGCAACGCCGCGCCGAAGGAGGAAATACACAAGCATCACCGCCTCGCCAGCAAAACAACACAACAGACACCACGCCGGAGCCAAACATTGACGACTCGCAAGCCACGGCCGTTGCCCCATTTAGCCACCGCCGGCGGCTGCGACAGACACCGGGTCTTGCTGTCACGCGTCATCAAGCGAAAGTCACACCAGAGAAGAAAGACATAAAGAAAAAGAATATTAAATATGAAGTCATCAGGGCCAACACTGACGAGGAGAAAGAGAATGGCCACAGTGACTTATAGCAATGCGTTGTCAGGATTTCAGGATACTTTTCTTCTCAAGCTATTTGTTTAAAAGCAATGCAAATTTTTGTAGGCAGTTAGTACATGTAATGGGCACACAGCTTGTAAAGATCGTGCCTTGTAGGGAAGCACGTTTGCTGCTATAATCATACCTAACCTCATCTCAAATAGCTTCTTCCGGTATGTCTTTGCTGCAAGCTTATAGCATTACTACTATTAACATTAATAAAATACAGTCACCCTTGAAATTGGCAGCACTAAAAGAATTCTTGTACCAGTCCGGAACAGATATCGCGTTGTTACAAGAAGTTGCGATAGCGGAATTTCGGATCCCAGGCTTTTTTGAAATTGTTAATGTTTCTACGGAAGCCAATATCGGTACAGCCATTCTTATAAGGGAAGGCATTCCGGTGACTGAAATCGAACGACTAGAATCAGGAAGAGCAATAGGCATAAAAATTTTCGATGTGACAGTGATTAACCTTTACGCCCCATCAGGAACTTCCCACAAATTGGATCCTGCGAAGTTTTTTCAAGATGAACTGATTTATTTATTGAGGAAAAATCCGTGTTCTCTTATACTAGGTGGAGATTTTAACTGTGTTTTAAACCAGGAAGATCAACAACCCAACTTCAACTACTCGCCACAGTTAAAAAAGTTAGTAAGTGATCTACACCTTAAGGATGTGTGGGAACTTCAGCACCCGACGTCAGTCGGGTTCACGTATATAACCAGCCACTCTCGCAGCAGACTAGATAGAATTTACGTGTCATCAAATTTGCAAAATTATTTATTAAACGTTGAGACTATTCCAGTGTATTTTAGCGATCACAGTACACTTTTAACTTGCTTTAATCTAAGTGTACAGCCAACCCGTCGATTCAGAGGCCAATGGAACTTAAATATCTCTGTTTTAACTGACGAAGAACTGGAACAGGAAGTAAGGTTTGCGTGGACTATGTGCCTCCGCACAGTAGACAAGCACCCAACAGTCATTGACTGGTGGACAAGGAGGGCTAAACCAAGGCTGCGGAAAGTTGTCATGCAGTATAGTGCAGCGAGGCACAGGGAGTTGAGGAATACAATGGAGTTTTATTATAAGGTTTTAAGAGACTTATATAAACAGGCACATGATGACGTAATTCGTCTGAATGATATCAAAAAAATAAAAGCCAAGTTATTAAGCATTAAACGGCAACAGATGGAGGGACTGAAAATTAAATCGAAAGCCACATCAGTCATAGCAGATGAAACAGCTTCTCTGTATCACTTGGTGCGGCATGCTAAAAATAGACGTCAAACTTTTATTGATGAAGTCCAGACGCATACTGGTACAAAGCTCACATGCCAGAAAGAAATACTGGACGAAGTCCACAGGTACTATGAATCCTTATATGCCCCTACCACAGTGGAAGATGCAGCTCTCGCGGATTTTCTCACTATTTTAGGTCCACAATTGTCGGGAACAGACAACGCTGACATCCTGTCACCTATTACTAAAGATGAAGTGCATGAGGCAGTGCGTAACTCACCTCTCAAAAAATCTCCGGGACTTGATGGCCTCCCTGTGGAGTTTTATGCCCGCTACTGGTCTATAATTGGGGATAAGATCACTTCCATGGCAAATGAGGTCCTGAACGGAAAAACGGTCCCTGCAGAGTTTAAGGAAAGTAAAATAGTACTGATTCCTAAGAGTAAAGGCAAAACCAACTTAAACAATTTTCGGCCTCTTTCGCTACTAAATTCTGATTACAAAATAATTTCGCGTATTATCAACAAAAGACTCTCTGCCTTTTCCAACAAAATATTGAGTCATCACCAATCTTGCTCTCCGACCAGAACGATATTCGAAAGTCTATCTGCATACAGAGACGTCATTGCAATTACCTCAGTGACAAGTATAAAATGTGCTTTAATCTTTATAGATTTCAACAAAGCTTTTGACCGCGTTAGTCATAGATACCTCTTTGCGACGCTGTCAAGAATGGATTTCCACCCCCAGATTGTGAACATGCTAAGGAATATTGCAACAGGTGTAAATGCGAAAATAGCAATCAATGGCCAAACATCTAAACCCATACAGATAAGGCGAGGGGTTCCACAGGGCAGTCCCTTATCAATGTTTTTATTTTCAGTATCTTTAGAGCCCTTCCTCCGCACTGTCCACGCAAGATTAACAGGCATAACATTGAGTGGTGAGAAAACTGTCATACGAGCTTATGCTGATGAATAAGGAATAAGGAGGAGACAGTTACACTGGAAAGAGAAATCCAAAGATATTGTCTAGCGTCGGGAGCGACAGCAAATGAAAACAAAAGTCAAATATTGAATCTACGGGGCCTAGATCACCTTCGACTGGCATGGGCAAAACAAGACAACAAACATAAAACTTTGGGAATCACCTTAATGGCATGTCCGATGCGGATGGCTGCTTTTAACTGGACGGAAACTAGGAGGAAAGTTCATGGTGCTGTAATGGAGAACATCCATCGAACTATGGACCTGGTGCAAAAAGTCAGATTCATCAACTCCTGCGTTTTGTCTAAAGCGTATTTCACTGCGCGGGTATTTCCAATCCCTAAACTAGTAGCGAAAGGGATCATGTCCACTGTTACCAATTATTTATGGAGAGGAGACATATTCAGGGTTGGTGCGACTACGGTTATACTGGATGTCAGAAACGGGGGCCTCGGTTTGGTGGATATTCGCAATAAAGCGTCTGCTCTGTTCCTCAAACGGACTTTCCATATACTCAGAGAACTTCCACAATGTATAACCGCAAAGCTCTTTGAGGCTGTGACACCCCATAGCCTGCAAGCACCGATTGATGTGCGAAGGATTAATGCCCGTCTGCAGTATGTGAGGAACTTTTTCCTCGAAGCAAGTTATCTTAGTGACGAAATCAGAAGCAACACACGTATCACAGCGCGCGACATCATACTTGAAAGGAAGTTAAATGAGGGTAGAAACAAAATTGAAACGAAATTCCCAAATTGTGACTGGAAAGCTGTATGGCGGAACATCAACTATGCCGGGCTATCTACAGACGCTATTTCCGCATGGTACAAAACAGTTAATAATGTCATCAGCACCAACGAGAGACTATATGGGATCGGTTTAAACCAGACACACCTTTGTGGAAAATGCAATCTGGTGGATACACTCAGCCACAGATTCACCTGTGGTGGCAATGTGCATAACTGGAATTGGATCAGGCAACAAATCGCCTTTGTCACCAGATCCTCTACGCAATATATAACGCCGTCGCTCCTCCTGAGACCGGACATGACATACTTTCCGAAATTAAAAACCAACGCCATTAGCTGGTTAATGGGAAAATATGTTAGTTATGTCATCCACACACTTGGGTCGGACAACGAGATAGAATTCCGCGTTTACATGAAGTGTGAATATGCAAAAATCAGCACGTATCGCAACCACAAGAAGCACTATGGCAACATGCTGAAGATCATTTTTGAAAGAATGGGTGTTGGTTAAATATGTGAAACCATTACAACACCTTGAACGAGAACGAACAGAATAAAAATAAGTCACTTGGTTCCTTATTATTATTTACTTTAACCTTGCTTCCGGAACTTTCTTTTTTTTTTTTTTGTATTTTTTGTTTTTTTTGTGTTATTGTATGTGTTTAATTGGATTGTATTTAAACTGGTTCATAGTCAAGAAAACTGGTATTAAATATGCTATTATTTTTTATTCAATGGACAGTTTACAAATTAAACAGTGAATTCAACTTTGAAGACAAACCCACTGATTGGGTGACAATAGTTTGCACCTAGAATAATCTCAGTTATCTTGAGCAAAGTTATACTGTAACCACTTTTAAAGTTTGTTTTACCATTATTACTGTATTATGTATTAGACATATTTAATCATTAATTGTACTGTTGAATACTTGAAATGTATGTTTTAGTAAAAAAAAAAAAAAAAAAAAAAGGTAGCAAATATAAAAAAAAAAAATGAGCCAGTGCACTGCACTCTGATACCGCAGTTCTCAGGTTCAATACCGCTCGGAATCAAATATTTTTATTTTTTCTTTTCACTTTCATTTACCTTGTATGTAAATATTATTTATGTATTTGTCTAGATATATGACATTTATGATATTAGATGTAAGTTGAATCTGTGAAACATGTTACGTAACAACTTATGATTCATAACATGATAAATAAAGAAAATACGTCAACAAATTGCTCAGATGCAGGTAGTACACCTTTGCCTTCGCAATTTGGGGGGCAGTTTAAGGAACCATTTGCACTCGGGTACAGACAATATTTAATTTAGTTAACTTAGATTATATGTATCGATTTTTTAAGACAAGAGAATGCAAAATAAAGCAATTAACACCGCTCTCTTGTTACAGCCAGTAGGCATCATGACTCTTATGTCATTCGTTGTCCTAGAAGGACTTAATATTTTGTGCGGCTCCACAGTTAGCCATTTCATACTTATTTGCAGAAAAGAGGCGCAGAATTAATAAGTCGCTCTCATTTGTAAATGATCTGCAATTATTTCCCTATAATTTTACGTAAGTGTAATTTATATCGTAATGTATATGTTAAAATGAATATAGGTTTTATTTAATCTTATGCTTTTCTTTGTTTTAGTAATTTTAGTCACTCAATTTTCATGATTGAAGCTCAGGTCAGATATTAGACTTTGTCTACAAAAAATATATATATAATGAGCCCTGGCTACGTTCCGTACATCTTCGGACGTGCGAAGCTCGATAAATTCACGGCGTAAATTTTAATCTCTCAATTACTTACTCAACCAAACAAACAAGTATTATTATTATTATTACTATTATTACTATTAATATTATAATTACTTTAATAATTTTTTTTATTTGCTAAAGTGCCTTTCCTGAGAGGCCAGTTTTAGATTGCGACCCACCACTGGGTGTTTACTGTAACCCATGGAGCTTCATATTGACGATGAAACACAGAAATTGCATCGGGATTGAATATAGTAGGCACAATGCCGACTTTCGTTCAGGGGGAGCAATGCTTCAAACAGTCTGTATATGTGCCTTTCCTGAGAGGCCAGTATTAGATTGCAACGCACCACTTGGTGTTTACTGTAACCCATGGAGTTTCATATTGACGATGAAACACAGCAATTGCATCGGGATTGAATATAGTAGGCACAATGCCGACTTTCGTTCAGGGGGAGCAATGCTTCAAACAGGCTGTATACGTGCCTTACCTGAGAGGCCAGTATTAGATTGCGACGCACCACTGGGTGTTTACTGTAACCCATGGAGCTTCATATTGACGATGAAACACAGAAATTGCATCGGGATTGAATATAGTGGGCACAATGCCGACTTTCGTTCAGGGGGAGCAATGCTTCAAACAGTCTGTATACGTGCCTTTCCTGAGAGGCCAGTATTAGATTGCAACGCACCACTGGGTGTTTACTGTAACCCATGGAGCTTCATATTGACGATGAAACACAGAAATTGCATCGGGATTGAATATAGTAGGCACAATGCCGACTTTCGTTGAGTGGGAGCAATGCTTCAAACAGTCTGTATACGTGCCTTCCCTGAGAGGCCAGTATTAGATTGCGACGCATCACTGGGTATTTACTGTAACCCTTGGAGCTTCATATTGACGATGAAACACAGAAATTGCATCGGGATTGAATATAGTGGGCACAATGCCGACTTACGTCCAGGGGGAGCAATGCTTCAAACGGTCTGTATACGTGCCTTTCCTGAGAGGCCAGTATTAGATTGCGACGCACCACTGGGTGTTTACTGTAACCCTTGGAGCTTCATATTGACGATGAAACACAGAAATTGCATCGGGATTGAATATAGTAGGCACAATGCTGGCTTTCGTTGAGGGGGAGCAATGCTTCAAACAGTCTGTATACGTGCCTTTCCTGAGAGGCCAGTATTAGATTGCGTAGCACCACTGGGTGTTTACTGTAACCCATGGAGCTTCATATTGACGATGAAACACAGAAATTGCATCGGGATTGAATATAGTAGGCACAATGCCGATTTTCGTTCAGGGGGGGCAATGCTTCAAACAGCCTGTATACGTGCCTTTCCTGAGAGGCCAGTATTAGATTGCAACACACCACTGGGTGTTTACTGTAACCCATGGAGCTTCATATTGACGATGAAACACAGAAATTGCATCGGGATTGAATATAGTAGTCACAATGACGACTTTCGTTCAGGGGGAGCAATGCTTCAAACAGGCTGTATACGTGCCTTTCCTGAGAGGCCAGTATTAGATTGCGATGCACCACTGGGTGTTTACTGTAACCCTTGGAGCTTCATATTGACTATGAAACACAGAAATTGCATCGGGATTGAATATAGTAAGCACAATGCCAACTTTCGTTCAGGGAGAGCAATGCTTCAAACAGTCTGTATACGTGCCTTTCATGAGTGGCCAGTATTAGATTGCAACGCACCACTGGGTGTTTACTGTAACCCTTGGAGCTTCATATTGACGATGAAACACAGAAATTGCATCGGGATTGAATATAGTAGGCACAATGCCGACTTCCGTCCAGGGGGAGCAATGCTTCAAACAGTCTGTATACGTGCCTTTCCTGAGAGGCCAGTATTAGATTGCGACGCACCACTGGGTGTTTACTGTAACCCATGGAGCTTCATATTGACGATGAAACACAGAACTTGCATCGGGATTGAATATAGTAGGCACAATGCCGACTTTAGTTCAGGGGGAGCAATGCTTCAAACAGTCTGTATATGTGCCATTCCTAAGAGGCCAGTATTACATTGCGACGCACCACTGGGTGTTTACTGTAACCCATGGAGCATCATATTGACTATGAAACACAGAAATTGCATCGGGATTGAATATAGTAGGCACAATGTCGACTTTCGTTCAGGGGGAGCAATGCTTCAAACAGTCTGTATACGTGCCTTTCCTGAGAGGCCAGTATTAGATTGCGACGCACCACTGAGTGTTTACTGTAACCCTTGGAGCTTCATATTGACGATGAAACACAGAAATTGCATCGGGATTGAATATAGTAGGCACAATGCCGACTTTCGTTCAGGGGGAGCAATGCTTCAAACAGTCTGTATAAGTGCCTTTCCTGAGAGGCCAGTATTAGATTGCGACGCACCAATGGGTGTTTACTGTAACCCATGGAGCTTCATATTGACGATGAAACACAGAAATTGCATCGGGATTGAGTATAGTAGGCAAAATGCCGACTTACGTTCAGGGGGAGCAATGCTTCAAACAGTCTGTATACGTGCCTTTCCTGAGAGGCCAGTATTAGATTGCGACGCACCACTGGGTGTTTACTGTAACCCATGGAGCTTCATATTGACGATGAAACAAAGAAATTGCATCGGGATTGAATATAGTAGGCACAATGCCGACTTTCGTTCAGGTGGAGCAATGCTTCAAACAGTCTGTATACGTGCCTTTCCTGAGAGGCCAGTATTAGATTGCGACGCACCACTGGGTGTTTACTGTAACCCTAGGAGCTTCATATTGACGATGAAACAAAGAAATTGCATCGGGATTGAATATAGTAGGCACAATGCCGACTTACGTCTAGGGGGAGCAATGCTTCAAATGGTCTGTATACGTGCCTTTCCTGAGAGGCCAGTATTAGATTGCGACGCACCACTGGGTGATTACTGTAACCCTTGGAGCTTCATATTGACGATGAAACACAGAAATTGCATCGGGATTGAATATAGTAGGCACAATGCTGGCTTTCGTTGAGGGGGAGCAATGCTTCAAACAGTCTGTATACGTGCCTTTCCTGAGAGGCCAGTATTAGATTGCGACGCACCACTGGGTGTTTACTGTAACCCATGGAGCTTCATATTGACGATGAAACACAGAAATTGCATCGGGGTTAAATATAGTAGGCACAATGCCGACTTACGTCCAGGGGGAGCAATGCTTCAAACGGTCTGTATACGTGCCTATCCTGAGAGGCCAGTATTGGATTGCGACGCACCACTGGGTGTTTACTGTAACCCATGGAGCTTCATATTGACGATGAAACACAGAAATTGCATCGGGATTGAATATAGTAGGCACAATGCCGACTTTCGTTCCGGGGGAGTAATGCTTCAAACAGTCTGTATACGTGCCTTACCTGAGAGGCCAGTATTAGATTGCGACGCACCACTGGGTGTTTACTGTAACCCATGGAGCTTCATATTGACGATGAAACACAGAAATTGCATCGGGATTGAATATAGTAGGCACAATGCCGACTTCCGTTCAGGGGGAGCAATGCTTCAAACAGTCTGTATACGTGCCTTTCCTGAGAGGCCAGTATTAGATTGCGATGCACCACTGGGTGTTTACTGTAACCCTTGGAGCTTCATATTGACGATGAAACACAGAAATTGCATCGGGATTGAATATAGTAGGCACAATGCCGACTTTCGTCCAGGGGGAGCAATGCTTCAAACGGTCTGTATACGTGCCTATCCTGAGAGGCCAGTATTAGATTGCGACGCACCACTGGGTGTTTACTGTAACACTTGGAGCTTCATATTGACGATGAAACACAGAAATTGCATCGGGATTGAATATAGTAGGCACAATGCTGGCTTTCGTTGAGGTGGAGCAATGCTTCAAACAGTCTGTATACGTGGCTTTCCTGAGAGGCCAGTATTAGATTGCGACGCACCACTGGGTGTTTACTGTAACCCATGGAGCTTCATATTGACGATGAAACACAGAAATTGCATCGGGATTGAATATAGTAGGCACAATGCCGACTTTCGTTCAGGGAGAGCAATGCTTCAAACAGCCTGTATACGTGCCTTTCCTGAGAGGCCAGTGTTAGATTGCAACACACCACTGGGTGTGGCACCCAGTCGGGCACACAGTTTTAATCTGCCAGAAAGTTTCGTATCAGCGCACACTCCGCTGCAGAGTGAAAATCTCATTCTGGAAATACCACTGGGTGATTACTGTAACCCATGGAGCTTCATATTGACGATGAAACACAGAAATTGCATCGGGATTGAATATAGTAGTCACAATGCCGACTTTCGTTCAGGGGGAGCAATGCTTCAAACAGGCTGTATACGTGCCTTTCCTGAGAGGCCAGTATTAGATTGCGATGCACCACTGGGTGTTTACTGTAACCCTTGGAGCTTCATATTGACTATGAAACACAGAAATTGCATCGGGATTGAATATAGTAGGCACAATGCCAACTTTCGTTCAGGGAGAGCAATGCTTCAAACAGTCTGTATACGTGCCTTCCTGAGTGGCCAGTATTAGATTGCAACGCACCACTGGGTGTTTACTGTAACCCTTGGAGCTTCATATTGAAGATGAAACACAGAAATTGCATCGGGATTGAATATAGTAGGCACAATGCCGACTTCCGTTCAGGGGGAGCAATGCTTCAAACAGTCTGTATACGTGCCTTTCCTGAGAGGCCAGTATTAGATTGCGATGCACCACTGGGTGTTTACTGTAACCCTTGGAGCTTCATATTGACTATGAAACACAGAAATTGCATCGGGATTGAATATAGTAGGCACAATGCCAACTTTCCTTCAGGGAGAGCACTGCTTCAAACAGTCTGTATACGTGCCTTTCCTGAGTGGCCAGTATTAGATTGCAACGCACCACTGGGTGTTTACTGTAACCCATGGAGCTTCATATTGACGATGAAACACAGAAATTGCATCGGGATTGAATATAGTAGGCACAATGCCGACTTCCGTTCAGGGGGAGCAATGCTTCAAACAGGCTGTATACGTGCCTTTCCTGAGAGGCCAGTATTAGATTGCGACGCACCACTGGGTGTTTCCTGTAACCCATGGAGCTTCATATTGACGATGAAACACAGAAATTGCATCGGGATTGAATATAGTGGGCACAATGCCGACTTTCGTTCCGGGGGAGTAATGCTTCAAACAGTCTGTATACGTGCCTTACCTGAGAGGCCAGTATTAGATTGCGACGCACCACTGGGTGTTTACTGTAACCCATGGAGCTTCATATTGACGATGAAACACAGAAATTGCATCGGGATTGAATATAGTAGGCACAATGCCGACTTTCGTTCAGGGGGAGCAATGCTTGAAACAGTCTGTATACGTGCCTTTCCTGAGAGGCCAGTATTAGATTGCGACGCACCACTGGGTGTTTACTGTAACCCATGTAGCTTCATATTGACGATGAAACACAGAAATTGCATCGGGATTGAATATAGTAGGCACAATGCCGACTTTCGTTCAGGGGGAGCAATGCTTCAAACAGTCTGTATATGTGCCTTTCCTAAGAGGCCAGTATTATATTGCGACGCACCACTGGGTGTTTACTGTAACCCATGGAGCTTCATATTGACTATGAAACACAGAAATTGCATCGGGATTGAATATAGTAGGCACAATGCTGGCTTTCGTTGAGGGGGAGCAATGCTTCAAACAGCCTGTATACGTGCCTTTCCTGAGAGGCCAGTGTTAGATTGCAACACACCACTGGGTGTGGCACCCAGTCGGGCACACAGTTTTAATCTGCCAGAAAGTTTCGTATCAGCGCACACTCCGCTGCAGAGTGAAAATCTCATTCTGGAAACACCACTGGGTGTTTATTGTAACCCATGGAGCTTCATATTGACGATGAAACACAGAAATTGCATCGGGATTGAATATAGTAGTCACAATGCCGACTTTCGTTCAGGGGGAGCAATGCTTCAAACAGGCTGTATACGTGCCTTTCCTGAGAGGCCAGTATTAGATTGCGATGCACCACTGGGTGTTTACTGTAACCCTTGGAGCTTCATATTGACTATGAAACACAGAAATTGCATCGGCATTGAATATAGTAGGCACAATGCCAACTTTCCTTCAGGGAGAGCACTGCTTCAAACAGTCTGTATACGTGCCTTTCCTGAGTGGCCAGTATTAGATTGCAACGCACCACTGGGTGTTTACTGTAACCCATGGAGCTTCATATTGACGATGAAACACAGAAATTGCATCGGGATTGAATATAGTAGGCACAATGCCGACTTCCGTTCAGGGGGAGCAATGCTTCAAACAGGCTGTATACGTGCCTTTCCTGAGAGGCCAGTATTAGATTGCGACGCACCACTGGGTGTTTCCTGTAACCCATGGAGCTTCATATTGACGATGAAACACAGAAATTGCATCGGGATTGAATATAGTGGGCACAATGCCGACTTTCGTTCCGGGGGAGTAATGCTTCAAACAGTCTGTATACGTGCCTTACCTGAGAGGCCAGTATTAGATTGCGACGCACCACTGGGTGTTTACTGTAACCCATGGAGCTTCATATTGACGATGAAACACAGAAATTGCATCGGGATTGAATATAGTAGGCACAATGCCGACTTTCGTTCAGGGGGAGCAATTTTTGAAACAGTCTGTATACGTGCCTTTCCTGAGAGGCCAGTATTAGATTGCGACGCACCACTGGGTGTTTACTGTAACCCATGTAGCTTCATATTGACGATGAAACACAGAAATTGCATCGGGATTGAATATAGTAGGCACAATGCCGACTTTCGTTCAGGGGGAGCAATGCTTCAAACAGTCTGTATATGTGCCTTTCCTAAGAGGCCAGTATTATATTGCGACGCACCACTGGGTGTTTACTGTAACCCATGGAGCTTCATATTGACTATGAAACACAGAAATTGCATCGGGATTGAATATAGTAGGCACAATGCTGGCTTTCGTTGAGGGGGAGCAATGCTTCAAACAGCCTGTATACGTGCCTTTCCTGAGAGGCCAGTGTTAGATTGCAACACACCACTGGGTGTGGCACCCAGTCGGGCACACAGTTTTAATCTGCCAGAAAGTTTCGTATCAGCGCACACTCCGCTGCAGAGTGAAAATCTCATTCTGGAAACACCACTGGGTGTTTATTGTAACCCATGGAGCTTCATATTGACGATGAAACACAGAAATTGCATCGGGATTGAATATAGTAGTCACAATGCCGACTTTCGTTCAGGGGGAGCAATGCTTCAAACAGGCTGTATACGTGCCTTTCCTGAGAGGCCAGTATTAGATTGCGATGCACCACTGGGTGTTTACTGTAACCCTTGGAGCTTCATATTGACTATGAAACACAGAAATTGCATCGGCATTGAATATAGTAGGCACAATGCCAACTTTCGTTCAGGGAGAGCAATGCTTCAAACAGTCTGTATACGTGCCTTCCTGAGTGGCCAGTATTAGATTGCAACGCACCACTGGGTGTTTACTGTAACCCTTGGAGCTTCATATTGACGATGAAACACAGAAATTGCATCGGGATTGAATATAGTAGGCACAATGCCGACTTCCGTTCAGGGGGAGCAATGCTTCAAACAGTCTGTATACGTGCCTTTCCTGAGAGGCCAGTATTAGATTGCGATGCACCACTGGGTGTTTACTGTAACCCTTGGAGCTTCATATTGACTATGAAACACAGAAATTGCATCGGGATTGAATATAGTAGGCACAATGCCAACTTTCCTTCAGGGAGAGCACTGCTTCAAACAGTCTGTATACGTGCCTTTCCTGAGTGGCCAGTATTAGATTGCTACGCACCACTGGGTGTTTACTGTAACCCATGGAGATTCATATTGACGATGAAACACAGAAATTGCATCGGGATTGAATATAGTAGGCACAATGCCGACTTCCGTTCAGGGGGAGCAATGCTTCAAGCAGTCTGTATACGTGCCTTTCCTGAGAGGCCAGTATTAGATTGCGACGCACCACTGGGTGTTTACTGTAACCCATGGAGCTTCATATTGACGATGAAACACAGAAATTGCATCGGGATTGAATATAGTAGGCACAATGCCGACTTTCGTTCCGGGGGAGTAATGCTTCAAACAGTCTGTATACGTGCCTTACCTGAGAGGCCAGTATTAGATTGCGACGCACCACTGGGTGTTTACTGTAACCCATGGAGCTTCATATTGACGATGAAACACAGAAATTGCATCGGGATTGAATATAGTAGGCACAATGCCGACTTTCGTTCAGGGGGAGCAATGCTTGAAACAGTCTGTATACGTGCCTTTCCTGAGAGGCCAGTATTAGATTGCAACGCACCACTGGGTGTTTACTGTAACCCATGTAGCTTCATATTGACGATGAAACACAGAAATTGCATCTGGATTGAATATAGTAGGCACAATGCCGACTTTCGTTCCGGGGGAGTAATGCTTCAAACAGTCTGTATACGTGCCTTTCCTGAGAGGCCAGTATTAGATTGCGATGCACCACTGGGTGTTTACTGTAACCCTTGGAGCTTCATATTGACTATGAAACACAGAAATTGCATCGGGATTGAATATAGTAGGCACAATGCCAACTTTCGTTCAGGGAGAGCAATGCTTCAAACAGTCTGTATACGTGCCTTCCTGAGTGGCCAGTATTAGATTGCAACGCACCACTGGGTGTTTACTGTAACCCTTGGAGCTTCATATTGAAGATGAAACACAGAAATTGCATCGGGATTGAATATAGTAGGCACAATGCCGACTTCCGTTCAGGGGGAGCAATGCTTCAAACAGTCTGTATACGTGCCTTTCCTGAGAGGCCAGTATTAGATTGCGATGCACCACTGGGTGTTTACTGTAACCCTTGGAGCTTCATATTGACTATGAAACACAGAAATTGCATCGGGATTGAATATAGTAGGCACAATGCCAACTTTCCTTCAGGGAGAGCACTGCTTCAAACAGTCTGTATACGTGCCTTTCCTGAGTGGCCAGTATTAGATTGCAACGCACCACTGGGTGTTTACTGTAACCCATGGAGCTTCATATTGACGATGAAACACAGAAATTGCATCGGGATTGAATATAGTAGGCACAATGCCGACTTCCGTTCAGGGGGAGCAATGCTTCAAGCAGTCTGTATACGTGCCTTTCCTGAGAGGCCAGTATTAGATTGCGACGCACCACTGGGTGTTTCCTGTAACCCATGGAGCTTCATATTGACGATGAAACACAGAAATTGCATCGGGATTGAATATAGTGGGCACAATGCCGACTTTCGTTCCGGGGGAGTAATGCTTCAAACAGTCTGTATACGTGCCTTACCTGAGAGGCCAGTATTAGATTGCGACGCACCACTGGGTGTTTACTGTAACCCATGGAGCTTCATATTGACGATGAAACACAGAAATTGCATCGGGATTGAATATAGTAGGCACAATGCCGACTTTCGTTCAGGGGGAGCAATGCTTGAAACAGTCTGTATACGTGCCTTTCCTGAGAGGCCAGTATTAGATTGCGACGCACCACTGGGTGTTTACTGTAACCCATGTAGCTTCATATTGACGATGAAACACAGAAATTGCATCGGGATTGAATATAGTAGGCACAATGCCGACTTTCGTTCAGGGGGAGCAATGCTTCAAACAGTCTGTATATGTGCCTTTCCTAAGAGGCCAGTATTATATTGCGACGCACCACTGGGTGTTTACTGTAACCCATGGAGCTTCATATTGACTATGAAACACAGAAATTGCATCGGGATTGAATATAGTAGGCACAATGCTGGCTTTCGTTGAGGGGGAGCAATGCTTCAAACAGCCTGTATACGTGCCTTTCCTGAGAGGCCAGTGTTAGATTGCAACACACCACTGGGTGTGGCACCCAGTCGGGCACACAGTTTTAATCTGCCAGAAAGTTTCGTATCAGCGCACACTCCGCTGCAGAGTGAAAATCTCATTCTGGAAACACCACTGGGTGTTTATTGTAACCCATGGAGCTTCATATTGACGATGAAACACAGAAATTGCATCGGGATTGAATATAGTAGTCACAATGCCGACTTTCGTTCAGGGGGAGCAGTGCTTCAAACAGGCTGTATACGTGCCTTTCCTGAGAGGCCAGTATTAGATTGCGATGCACCACTGGGTGTTTACTGTAACCCTTGGAGCTTCATATTGACTATGAAACACAGAAATTGCATCGGGATTGAATATAGTAGGCACAATGCCAACTTTCGTTCAGGGAGAGCAATGCTTCAAACAGTCTGTATACGTGCCTTCCTGAGTGGCCAGTATTAGATTGCAACGCACCACTGGGTGTTTACTGTAACCCTTGGAGCTTCATATTGACGATGAAACACAGAAATTGCATCGGGATTGAATATAGTAGGCACAATGCCGACTTCCGTTCAGGGGGAGCAATGCTTCAAACAGTCTGTATACGTGTCTTTCCTGAGAGGCCAGTATTAGATTGCGATGCACCACTGGGTGTTTACTGTAACCCTTGGAGCTTCATATTGACTATGAAACACAGAAATTGCATCGGGATTGAATATAGTAGGCACAATGCCAACTTTCCTTCAGGGAGAGCACTGCTTCAAACAGTCTGTATACGTGCCTTTCCTGAGTGGCCAGTATTAGATTGCAACGCACCACTGGGTGTTTACTGTAACCCATGGAGCTTCATATTGACGATGAAACACAGAAATTGCATCGGGATTGAATATAGTAGGCACAATGCCGACTTCCGTTCAGGGGGAGCAATGCTTCAAGCAGTCTGTATACGTGCCTTTCCTGAGAGGCCAGTATTAGATTGCGACGCACCACTGGGTGTTTACTGTAACCCATGGAGCTTCATATTGACGATGAAACACAGAAATTGCATCGGGATTGAATATAGTAGGCACAATGCCGACTTTCGTTCCGGGGGAGTAATGCTTCAAACAGTCTGTATACGTGCCTTACCTGAGAGGCCAGTATTAGATTGCGACGCACCACTGGGTGTTTACTGTAACCCATGGAGCTTCATATTGACGATGAAACACAGAAATTGCATCGGGATTGAATATAGTAGGCACAATGCCGACTTTCGTTCAGGGGGAGCAATGCTTGAAACAGTCTGTATACGTGCCTTTCCTGAGAGGCCAGTATTAGATTGCAACGCACCACTGGGTGTTTACTGTAACCCATGTAGCTTCATATTGACGATGAAACACAGAAATTGCATCTGGATTGAATATAGTAGGCACAATGCCGACTTTCGTTCCGGGGGAGTAATGCTTCAAACAGTCTGTATACGTGCCTTACCTGAGAGGCCAGTATTAGATTGCGACGCACCACTGGGTGTTTACTGTAACCCATGGAGCTTCATATTGACGATGAAACACAGAAATTGCATCGGGATTGAATATAGTAGGCACAATGCCGACTTCCGTTCAGGGGGAGCAATGCTTCAAACAGTCTGTATACGTGCCTTTCCTGAGAGGCCAGTATTAGATTGCGAGGCACCACTGGGTGTTTACTGTAACCCTTGGAGCTTCACATTGACGATGAAACACAGAAATTGCATCGGGATTGAATATAGTAGGCACAATGCCGACTTACGTCCATGGGGAGCAATGCTTCAAACGGTCTGTATACGTGCCTATCCTGAGAGGCCAGTATTAGATTGCGACGCACCACTGGGTGTTTACTGTAACACTTGGAGCTTCATATTGACGATGAAACACAGAAATTGCATCGGGATTGAATATAGTAGGCACAATGCTGGCTTTCGTTGAGGTGGAGCAATGCTTCAAACAGTCTGTATACGTGGCTTTCCTGAGAGGCCAGTATTAGATTGCGACGCACCACTGGGTGTTTACTGTAACCCATGGAGCTTCATATTGACGATGAAACACAGAAATTGCATCGGGATTGAATATAGTAGGCACAATGCCGACTTTCGTTCAGGGAGAGCAATGCTTCAAACAGCCTGTATACATTCCTTTCCTGAGAGGCCAGTGTTAGATTGCAACACACCACTGGGTGTGGCACCCAGTCGGGCACACAGTTTTAATCTGCCAGAAAGTTTCGTATCAGCGCACACTCCGCTGCAGAGTGAAAATCTCATTCTGGAAATACCACTGGGTGATTACTGTAACCCATGGAGCTTCATATTGACGATGAAACACAGAAATTGCATCGGGATTTAATATAGTAGTCACAATGCCGACTTTCGTTCAGGGGGAGCAATGCTTCAAACAGGCTGTATACGTGCCTTTCCTGAGAGGCCAGTATTAGATTGCGATGCACCACTGGGTGTTAACTGTAACCCTTGGAGCTTCATATTGACTATGAAACACAGAAATTGCATCGGGATTGAATATAGTAGGCACAATGCCAACTTTCGTTCAGGGAGAGCAATGCTTCAAACAGTCTGTATACGTGCCTTCCTGAGTGGCCAGTATTAGATTGCAACGCACCACTGGGTGTTTACTGTAACCCTTGGAGCTTCATATTGAAGATGAAACACAGAAATTGCATCGGGATTGAATATAGTAGGCACAATGCCGACTTCCGTTCAGGGGGAGCAATGCTTCAAACAGTCTGTATACGTGCCTTTCCTGAGAGGCCAGTATTAGATTGCGATGCACCACTGGGTGTTTACTGTAACCCTTGGAGATTCATATTGACTATGAAACACAGAAATTGCATCGGGATTGAATATAGTAGGCACAATGCCAACTTTCCTTCAGGGAGAGCACTGCTTCAAATAGTCTGTATACGTGCCTTTCCTGAGTGGCCAGTATTAGATTGCGAGGCACCACTGGGTGTTTACTGTAACCCTTGGAGCTTCACATTGACGATGAAACACAGAAATTGCATCGGGATTGAATATAGTAGGCACAATGCCGACTTACGTCCATGGGGAGCAATGCTTCAAACGGTCTGTATACGTGCCTATCCTGAGAGGCCAGTATTAGATTGCAACACACCACTGGGTGTGGCACCCAGTCGGGCACACAGTTTTAATCTGCCAGAAAGTTTCGTATCAGCGCACACTCCGCTGCAGAGTGAAAATCTCATTCTGGAAATACCACTGGGTGATTACTGTAACCCATGGAGCTTCATATTGACGATGAAACACAGAAATTGCATCGGGATTTAATATAGTAGTCACAATGCCGACTTTCGTTCAGGGGGAGCAATGCTTCAAACAGGCTGTATACGTGCCTTTCCTGAGAGGCCAGTATTAGATTGCGATGCACCACTGGGTGTTTACTGTAACCCTTGGAGCTTCATATTGACTATGAAACACAGAAATTGCATCGGGATTGAATATAGTAGGCACAATGCCAACTTTCGTTCAGGGAGAGCAATGCTTCAAACAGTCTGTATACGTGCCTTCCTGAGTGGCCAGTATTAGATTGCAACGCACCACTGGGTGTTTACTGTAACCCTTGGAGCTTCATATTGAAGATGAAACACAGAAATTGCATCGGGATTGAATATAGTAGGCACAATGCCGACTTCCGTTCAGGGGGAGCAATGCTTCAAACAGTCTGTATACGTGCCTTTCCTGAGAGGCCAGTATTAGATTGCGATGCACCACTGGGTGTTTACTGTAACCCTTGGAGATTCATATTGACTATGAAACACAGAAATTGCATCGGGATTGAATATAGTAGGCACAATGCCAACTTTCCTTCAGGGAGAGCACTGCTTCAAACAGTCTGTATACGTGCCTTTCCTGAGTGGCCAGTATTAGATTGCAACGCACCACTGGGTGTTTACTGTAACCCATGGAGCTTCATATTGACGATGAAACACAGAAATTGCATCGGGATTGAATATAGTAGGCACAATGCCGACTTCCGTTCAGGGGGAGCAATGCTTCAAGCAGTCTGTATACGTGCCTTTCCTGAGAGGCCAGTATTAGATTGCGACGCACCACTGGGTGTTTCCTGTAACCCATGGAGCTTCATATTGACGATGAAACACAGAAATTGCATCGGGATTGAATATAGTGGGCACAATGCCGACTTTCGTTCCGGGGGAGTAATGCTTCAAACAGTCTGTATACGTGCCTTACCTGAGAGGCCAGTATTAGATTGCGACGCACCACTGGGTGTTTACTGTAACCCATGGAGCTTCATATTGACGATGAAACACAGAAATTGCATCGGGATTGAATATAGTAGGCACAATGCCGACTTTCGTGCAGGGGGAGCAATGCTTGAAACAGTCTGTATACGTGCCTTTCCTGAGAGGCCAGTATTAGATTGCGACGCACCACTGGGTGTTTACTGTAACCCATGTAGCTTCATATTGACGATGAAACACAGAAATTGCATCGGGATTGAATATAGTAGGCACAATGCCGACTTTCGTTCAGGGGGAGCAATGCTTCAAACAGTCTGTATATGTGCCTTTCCTAAGAGGCCAGTATTATATTGCGACGCACCACTGGGTGTTTACTGTAACCCATGGAGCTTCATATTGACTATGAAACACAGAAATTGCATCGGGATTGAATATAGTAGGCACAATGCTGGCTTTCGTTGAGGGGGAGCAATGCTTCAAACAGCCTGTATACGTGCCTTTCCTGAGAGGCCAGTGTTAGATTGCAACACACCACTGGGTGTGGCACCCAGTCGGGCACACAGTTTTAATCTGCCAGAAAGTTTCGTATCAGCGCACACTCCGCTGCAGAATGAAAATCTCATTCTTGAAACACCACTGGGTGTTTATTGTAACCCATGGAGCTTCATATTGACGATGAAACACAGAAATTGCATCGGGATTGAATATAGTAGTCACAATGCCGACTTTCGTTCAGGGGGAGCAATGCTTCAAACAGGCTGTATACGTGCCTTTCCTGAGAGGCCAGTATTAGATTGCGATGCACCACTGGGTGTTTGCTGTAACCCTTGGAGCTTCATATTGACTATGAAACACAGAAATTGCATCGGGATTGAATATAGTAGGCACAATGCCAACTTTCGTTCAGGGAGAGCAATGCTTCAAACAGTCTGTATACGTGCCTTCCTGAGTGGCCAGTATTAGATTGCAACGCACCACTGGGTGTTTACTGTAACCCTTGGAGCTTCATATTGACGATGAAACACAGAAATTGCATCGGGATTGAATATAGTAGGCACAATGCCGACTTCCGTTCAGGGGGAGCAATGCTTCAAACAGTCTGTATACGTGCCTTTCCTGAGAGGCCAGTATTAGATTGCGATGCACCACTGGGTGTTTACTGTAACCCTTGGAGCTTCATATTGACTATGAAACACAGAAATTGCATCGGGATTGAATATAGTAGGCACAATGCCAACTTTCCTTCAGGGAGAGCACTGCTTCAAACAGTCTGTATACGTGCCTTTCCTGAGTGGCCAGTATTAGATTGCAACGCACCACTGGGTGTTTACTGTAACCCATGGAGATTCATATTGACGATGAAACACAGAAATTGCATCGGGATTGAATATAGTAGGCACAATGCCGACTTCCGTTCAGGGGGAGCAATGCTTCAAGCAGTCTGTATACGTGCCTTTCCTGAGAGGCCAGTATTAGATTGCGACGCACCACTGGGTGTTTACTGTAACCCATGGAGCTTCATATTGACGATGAAACACAGAAATTGCATCGGGATTGAATATAGTAGGCACAATGCCGACTTTCGTTCCGGGGGAGTAATGCTTCAAACAGTCTGTATACGTGCCTTACCTGAGAGGCCAGTATTAGATTGCGACGCACCACTGGGTGTTTACTGTAACCCATGGAGCTTCATATTGACGATGAAACACAGAAATTGCATCGGGATTGAATATAGTAGGCACAATGCCGACTTTCGTTCAGGGGGAGCAATGCTTGAAACAGTCTGTATACGTGCCTTTCCTGAGAGGCTAGTATTAGATTGCAACGCACCACTGGGTGTTTACTGTAACCCATGGAGCTTCATATTGACTATGAAACACAGAAATTGCATCGGGATTGAATATAGTAGGCACAATGCCGACTTTCGTTGAGGGGGAGCAATGCTTCAAACAGTCTGTATACGTGCCTTCCCTGAGAGGCCAGTATTAGATTGCGACGCACCACTGGGTGTTTACTGTATCCCTTGGAGCTTCATATTGACGATGAAACACAGAAATTGCATTGGGATTGAATATAGCAGGCACAATGCCGACTTACGTCCAGGGGGAGCAATGCTTCAAACGGTCTGTATACGTGCCTATCCTGAGAGGCCAGTATTAGATTGCGACGCACCACTGGGTGTTTACTGTAACACTTGGAGCTTCATATTGACGATGAAACACAGAAATTGCATCGGGATTGAATATAGTAGGCACAATGCTGGCTTTCTGCCAGAAAGTTTCGTATCAGCGCACACTCCGCTGCAGAGTGAAAATCTCATTCTGGAAACACCACTGGGTGTTTACTGTAACCCATGGAGCTTCATATTGACGATGAAACACAGAAATTGCATCGGGATTGAATATAGTAGGCACAATGCCGACATTCGTTCAGGGGGAGCAATGCTTCAAACAGGCTGTATACGTGCCTTTCCTGAGAGGCCAGTATTAGATTGCGATGCACCACTGGGTGTTTACTGTAACCCTTGGAGCTTCATATTGACTATGAAACACAGAAATTGCATCGGGATTGTATATAGTAGGCACAATGCCAACTTTCGTTCAGGGAGAGCAATGCTTCAAACAGTCTGTATACGTGCCTTCCTGAGTGGCCAGTATTAGATTGCAACGCACCACTGGGTGTTTACTGTAACCCTTGGAGCTTCATATTGACGATGAAACACAGAAATTGCATCGGGATTGAATATAGTACGCACAATGCCGACTTCCGTTCAGGGGGAGCAATGCTTCAAACAGTCTGTATACGTGCCTTTCCTAAGAGGCCAGTATTAGATTGCGATGCACCACTGGGTGTTTACTGTAACCCTTGGAGCTTCATATTGACTATGAAACACAGAAATTTCATCGGGATTGAATATAGTAGGCACAATGCCAACTTTCCTTCAGGGAGAGCACTGCTTCAAACAGTCTGTATATGTTCCTTTCCTGAGTGGCCAGTATTAGATTGCAACGCACCACTGGGTGTTTACTGTAACCCATGGAGCTTCATATTGACGATGAAACACAGAAATTGCATCGGGATTGAATTTAGTAGGCACAATGCCGACTTCCGTTCAGGGGGAGCAATGCTTCAAGCAGTCTGTATACGTGCCTTTCCTGAGAGGCCAGTATTAGATTGCGACGCACCACTGGGTGTTTACTGTAACCCATGGAGCTTCATATTGACGATGAAACACAGAAATTGCATCGGGATTGAATATAGTAGGCACAATGCCGACTTTCGTTCCGGGGGAGTAATGCTTCAAACAGTCTGTATACGTGCCTTACCTGAGAGACCAGTATTAGATTGCGACGCACCACTGGGTGTTTACTGTAACCCATGGAGCTTCATATTGACGATGAAACACAGAAATTGCATCGGGATTGAATATAGTAGGCACAATGCCGACTTTCGTTCCGGGGGAGTAATGCTTCAAACAGTCTGTATACGTGCCTTACCTGAGAGGCCAGTATTAGATTGCGACGCACCACTGGGTGTTTACTGTAACCCATGGAGCTTCATATTGACGATGAAACACAGAAATTGCATCGGGATTGAATATAGTAGGCACAATTCCGACTTCCGTTCAGGGGGAGCAATGCTTCAAGCAGTCTGTATACGTGCCTTTCCTGAGAGGCCAGTATTAGATTGCGACGCACCACTGGGTGTTTACTGTAACCCATGGAGCTTCATATTGACTATGAAACACAGAAATTGCATCGGGATTGAATGTAGTAGGCACAATGCCAACTTTCGTTCAGGGAGAGCAATGCTTCAAACAGTCTGTATACGTGCCTTCGTGAGTGGCCAGTATTAGATTGCAACGCACCACTGGGTGTTTACTGTAACCCTTGGAGCTTCATATTGACGATATAACACAGAAATTGCATCGGGATTGAAAATAGTAGGCACAATGCCGACTTTCGTTCAGGGGGAGCAATGCTTCAAACAGTCTGTATACGTGCCTTTCCTGAGAGGCCAGTATTAGATTGCAACGCACCACTGGGTGTTTACTGTAACCCATGTAGCTTCATATTGACGATGAAACACAGAAATTGCATCGGGATTGAATATAGTAGGCACAATGCCGACTTTCGTTCAGGGGGAGCAATGCTTCAAACAGTCTGTATATGTGCCTTTCCTAAGAGGCCAGTATTATATTGCGACGCACCACTGGGTGTTTACTGTAACCCATGGAGCTTCATATTGAAGATGAAACACAGAAATTGCATCGGGATTGAATATAGTAGGCACAATGCCGACTTCCGTTCAGGGGGAGCAATGCTTCAAACAGTCTGTATACGTGCCTTTCCTGAGAGGCCAGTATTAGATTGCGATGCACCACTGGGTGTTTACTGTAACCCTTGGAGATTCATATTGACTATGAAACACAGAAATTGCATCGGGATTGAATATAGTAGGCACAATGCCAACTTTCCTTCAGGGAGAGCACTGCTTCAAACAGTCTGTATACGTGCCTTTCCTGAGTGGCCAGTATTAGATTGCAACGCACCACTGGGTGTTTACTGTAACCCATGGAGCTTCATATTGACGATGAAACACAGAAATTGCATCGGGATTGAATATAGTAGGCACAATGCCGACTTCCGTTCAGGGGGAGCAATGCTTCAAGCAGTCTGTATACGTGCCTTTCCTGAGAGGCCAGTATTAGATTGCGACGCACCACTGGGTGTTTCCTGTAACCCATGGAGCTTCATATTGACGATGAAACACAGAAATTGCATCGGGATTGAATATAGTGGGCACAATGCCGACTTTCGTTCCGGGGGAGTAATGCTTCAAACAGTCTGTATACGTGCCTTACCTGAGAGGCCAGTATTAGATTGCGACGCACCACTGGGTGTTTACTGTAACCCATGGAGCTTCATATTGACGATGAAACACAGAAATTGCATCGGGATTGAATATAGTAGGCACAATGCCGACTTTCGTTCAGGGGGAGCAATGCTTGAAACAGTCTGTATACGTGCCTTTCCTGAGAGGCCAGTATTAGATTGCGACGCACCACTGGGTGTTTACTGTAACCCATGTAGCTTCATATTGACGATGAAACACAGAAATTGCATCGGGATTGAATATAGTAGGCACAATGCCGACTTTCGTTCAGGGGGAGCAATGCTTCAAACAGTCTGTATATGTGCCTTTCCTAAGAGGCCAGTATTATATTGCGACGCACCACTGGGTGTTTACTGTAACCCATGGAGCTTCATATTGACTATGAAACACAGAAATTGCATCGGGATTGAATATAGTAGGCACAATGCTGGCTTTCGTTGAGGGGGAGCAATGCTTCAAACAGCCTGTATACGTACCTTTCCTGAGAGGCCAGTGTTAGATTGCAACACACCACTGGGTGTGGCACCCAGTCGGGCACACAGTTTTAATCTGCCAGAAAGTTTCGTATCAGCGCACACTCCGCTGCAGAATGAAAATCTCATTCTTGAAACACCACTGGGTGTTTATTGTAACCCATGGAGCTTCATATTGACGATGAAACACAGAAATTGCATCGGGATTGAATATAGTAGTCACAATGCCGACTTTCGTTCAGGGGGAGCAATGCTTCAAACAGGCTGTATACGTGCCTTTCCTGAGAGGCCAGTATTAGATTGCGATGCACCACTGGGTGTTTACTGTAACCCTTGGAGCTTCATATTGACTATGAAACACAGAAATTGCATCGGGATTGAATATAGTAGGCACAATGCCAACTTTCGTTCAGGGAGAGCAATGCTTCAAACAGTCTGTATACGTGTCTTCCTGAGTGGCCAGTATTAGATTGCAACGCACCACTGGGTGTTTACTGTAACCCTTGGAGCTTCATATTGACGATGAAACACAGAAATTGCATCGGGATTGAATATAGTAGGCACAATGCCGACTTCCGTTCAGGGGGAGCAATGCTTCAAACAGTCTGTATACGTGCCTTTCCTGAGAGGCTAGTATTAGATTGCGATGCACCACTGGGTGTTTACTGTAACCCTTGGAGCTTCATATTGACTATGAAACACAGAAATTGCATCGGGATTGAATATAGTAGGCACAATGCCAACTTTCCTTCAGGGAGAGCACTGCTTCAAACAGTCTGTATACGTGCCTTTCCTGAGTGGCCAGTATTAGATTGCAACGCACCACTGGGTGTTTACTGTAACCCATGGAGATTCATATTGACGATGAAACACAGAAATTGCATCGGGATTGAATATAGTAGGCACAATGCCGACTTCCGTTCAGGGGGAGCAATGCTTCAAGCAGTCTGTATACGTGCCTTTCCTGAGAGGCCAGTATTAGATTGCGACGCACCACTGGGTGTTTACTGTAACCCATGGAGCTTCATATTGACGATGAAACACAGAAATTGCATCGGGATTGAATATAGTAGGCACAATGCCGACTTTCGTTCCGGGGGAGTAATGCTTCAAACAGTCTGTATACGTGCCTTACCTGAGAGGCCAGTATTAGATTGCGACGCACCACTGGGTGTTTACTGTAACCCATGGAGCTTCATATTGACGATGAAACACAGAAATTGCATCGGGATTGAATATAGTAGGCACAATGCCGACTTTCGTTCAGGGGGAGCAATGCTTGAAACAGTCTGTATACGTGCCTTTCCTGAGAGGCCAGTATTAGATTGCAACGCACCACTGGGTGTTTACTGTAACCCATGGAGCTTCATATTGACTATGAAACACAGAAATTGCATCGGGATTGAATATAGTAGGCACAATGCCGACTTTCGTTGAGGGGGAGCAATGCTTCAAACAGTCTGTATACGTGCCTTCCCTGAGAGGCCAGTATTAGATTGCGACGCACCACTGGGTGTTTACTGTATCCCTTGGAGCTTCATATTGACGATGAAACACAGAAATTGCATTGGGATTGAATATAGTAGGCACAATGCCGACTTAAGTCCAGGGGGAGCAATGCTTCAAACGGTCTGTATACGTGCCTATCCTGAGAGGCCAGTATTAGATTGCGACGCACCACTGGGTGTTTACTGTAACACTTGGAGCTTCATATTGACGATGAAACACAGAAATTGCATCGGGATTGAATATAGTAGGCACAATGCTGGCTCTCTGCCAGAAAGTTTCGTATCAGCGCACACTCCGCTGCAGAGTGAAAATCTCATTCTGGAAACACCACTGGGTGTTTACTGTAACCCATGGAGCTTCATATTGACGATGAAACACAGAAATTGCATCGGGATTGAATATAGTAGGCACAATGCCGACATTCGTTCAGGGGGAGCAATGCTTCAAACAGGCTGTATACGTGCCTTTCCTGAGAGGCCAGTATTAGATTGCGATGCACCACTGGGTGTTTACTGTAACCCTTGGAGCTTCATATTGACGATGAAACACAGAAATTGCATCGGGATTGAATATAGTACGCACAATGCCGACTTCCGTTCACGGGGAGCAATGCTTCAAACAGTCTGTATACGTGCCTTTCCTGAGAGGCCAGTATTAGATTGCGATGCACCACTGGGTGTTTACTGTAACCCTTGGAGCTTCATATTGACTATGAAACACAGAAATTTCATCGGGATTGAATATAGTAGGCACAATGCCAACTTTCCTTCAGGGAGAGCACTGCTTCAAACAGTCTGTATATGTGCCTTTCCTGAAAGGCCAGTATTAGATTGCAACGCACCACTGGGTGTTTACTGTAACCCATGGAGCTTCATATTGACGATGAAACACAGAAATTGCATCGGGATTGAATATAGTAGGCACAATGCCGACTTCCGTTCAGAGGGAGCAATGCTTCAAGCAGTCTGTATACGTGCCTTTCCTGAGAGGCCAGTATTAGATTGCGACGCACCACTGGGTGTTTACTGTAACCCATGGAGCTTCATATTGACGATGAAACACAGAAATTGCATCGGGATTGAATATAGTAGGCACAATGCCGACTTTCGTTCCGGGGGAGTAATGCTTCAAACAGTCTGTATACGTGCCTTACCTGAGAGACCAGTATTAGATTGCGACGCACCACTTGGTGTTTACTGTAACCCATGGAGCTTCATATTGACGATGAAACACAGAAATTGCATCGGGATTGAATATAGTAGGCACAATGCCGACTTTCGTTCCGGGGGAGTAATGCTTCAAACAGTCTGTATACGTGCCTTACCTGAGAGGCCAGTATTAGATTGCGACGCACCACTGGGTGTTTACTGTAACCCATGGAGCTTCATATTGACGATGAAACACAGAAATTGCATCGGGATTGAATATAGTAGGCACAATTCCGACTTCCGTTCAGGGGGAGCAATGCTTCAAGCAGTCTGTATACGTGCCTTTCCTGAGAGGCCAGTATTAGATTGCGACGCACCACTGGGTGTTTACTGTAACCCATGGAGCTTCATATTGACTATGAAACACAGAAATTGCATCGGGATTGAATGTAGTAGGCACAATGCCAACTTTCGTTCAGGGAGAGCAATGCTTCAAACAGTCTGTATACGTGCCTTCGTGAGTGGCCAGTATTAGATTGCAACGCACCACTGGGTGTTTACTGTAACCCTTGGAGCTTCATATTGACGATATAACACAGAAATTGCATCGGGATTGAAAATAGTAGGCACAATGCCGACTTTCGTTCAGGGGGAGCAATGCTTCAAACAGTCTGTATACGTGCCTTTCCTGAGAGGCCAGTATTAGATTGCAACGCACCACTGGGTGTTTACTGTAACCCATGTAGCTTCATATTGACGATGAAACACAGAAATTGCATCGGGATTGAATATAGTAGGCACAATGCCGACTTTCGTTCAGGGGGAGCAATGCTTCAAACAGTCTGTATATGTGCCTTTCCTAAGAGGCCAGTATTATATTGCGACGCACCACTGGGTGTTTACTGTAACCCATGGAGCTTCATATTGACTATGAAACACAGAAATTGCATCGGGATTGAATATAGTAGGCACAATGACGACTTTCGTTCAGGGGGAGCAATGCTTCAAACAGCCTGTATACGTGCCTTTCCTGAGAGGCCAGTGTTAGATTGCAACACACCACTGGGTGTGGCACCCAGTCGGGCACACAGTTTTAATCTGCCAGAAAGTTTCGTATCAGCGCACACTCCGCTGCAGAGTGAAAATCTCATTCTGGAAACACCACTGGGTGTTTACTGTAACCCATGGAGCTTCATATTGACGATGAAACACAGAAATTGCATCGGGATTGAATATAGTAGGCACAATGCTGGCTTTCGTTGAGGGGGAGCAATTCTTCAAACAGGCTGTATACGTGCCTTTCCTGAGAGGCCAGTATTAGATTGCGATGCACCACTGGGTGTTTACTGTAACCCTTGGAGCTTCATATTGACTATGAAACACAGAAATTGCATCGGGATTGAATATAGTAGGCACAATGCCAACTTTCGTTCAGGGAGAGCAATGCTTCAAACAGTCTGTATACGTGCCTTCCTGAGTGGCCAGTATTAGATTGCAACGCACCACTGGGTGTTTACTGTAACCCTTGGAGCTTCATATTGACGATGAAACACAGAAATTGCATCGGGATTGAATATAGTACGCACAATGCCGACTTCCGTTCAGGGGGAGCAATGCTTCAAACAGTCTGTATACGTGCCTTTCCTGAGAGGCCAGTATTAGATTGCGATGCACCACTGGGTGTTTACTGTAACCCTTGGAGCTTCATATTGACTATGAAACACAGAAATTTCATCGGGATTGAATATAGTAGGCACAATGCCAACTTTCCTTCAGGGAGAGCACTGCTTCAAACAGTCTGTATATGTGCCTTTCCTGAGTGGCCAGTATTAGATTGCAACGCACCACTGGGTGTTTACTGTAACCCATAGAGCTTCATATTGACGATGAAACACAGAAATTGCATCGGGATTGAATATAGTAGGCACAATGCCGACTTCCGTTCAGGGGGAGCAATGCTTCAAGCAGTCTGTATACGTGCCTTTCCTGAGAGGCCAGTATTAGATTGCGACGCACCACTGGGTGTTTACTGTAACCCATGGAGCTTCATATTGACGATGAAACACAGAAATTGCATCGGGATTGAATATAGTAGGCACAATGCCGACTTTCGTTCCGGGGGAGTAATGCTTCAAACAGTCTGTATACGTGCCTTACCTGAGAGGCCAGTATTAGATTGCGACGCACCACTGGGTGTTAACTGTAACCCATGGAGCTTCATATTGACGATGAAACACAGAAATTGCATCGGGATTGAATATAGTAGGCACAATTCCGACTTCCGTTCAGGGGGAGCAATGCTTCAAGCAGTCTGTATACGTGCCTTTCCTGAGAGGCCAGTATTAGATTGCGACGCACCACTGGGGGTTTACTGTAACCCATGGAGCTTCATATTGACTATGAAACACAGAAATTGCATCGGGATTGAATGTAGTAGGCACAATGCTCACTTTCGTTCAGGGAGAGCAATGCTTCAAACAGTCTGTATACGTGCCTTCGTGAGTGGCCAGTATTAGATTGCAACGCACCACTGGGTGTTTACTGTAACCCTTGGAGCTTCATATTGACGATGAAACACAGAAATTGCATCGGGATTGAATATAGTAGGCACAATGCCGACTTACGTCCAGGGGGAGCAATGCTTCAAACGGTCTGTATACGTGCCTATCCTGAGAGGCCAGTATTAGATTGCGACGCACCACTGGGTGTTTACTGTAACACTTGGAGCTTCATATTGACGATGAAACACAGAAATTGCATCGGGATTGAATATAGTAGGCACAATGCTGGCTTTCGTTGAGGGGGAGGAATGCTTCAAACAGTCTGTATACGTGCCTTTCCTGAGAGGCCAGTATTAGATTGCGACGCACCACTGGGTGTTTACTGTAACCCATGGAGCTTCATATTGACGGTGAAACACAGAAATTGCATCGGGATTGAAAATAGTAGGCACAATGCCGACTTTCGTTCAGGGGGAGCAATGCTTCAAACAGCCTGTATACGTGCCTTTCCTGAGAGGCCAGTGTTTGATTGCAACACACCAATGGGTGTGGCACCCAGTCGGGCACACAGTTTTAATCTGCCAGAAAGTTTCGTATCAGCGCACACTCCGCTGCAGAGTGAAAATCTCATTCTGGAAACACCACTGGGTGTTTACTGTAACCCATGGAGCTTCATATTGACGATGAAACACAGAAATTGCATCGGGATAGAATATAGTAGGCACAATGCCGACTTTCGTTGAGGGGGAGCAATGCTTCAAACAGTCTGTATACGTGCCTTCCCTGAGAGGCCAGTATTAGATTGCGACGCACCACTGGGTGTTTACTGTAACCCTTGGAGCTTCATATTGACGATGAAACACAGAAATTGCATCGGGATTGAATATAGTAGGCACAATGCCGACTTACGTCCAGGGGGAGCAATGCTTCAAACGGTCTGTATACGTGCCTATCCTGAGAGGCCAGTATTAGATTGCGACGCACCACTGGGTGTTTACTGTAACACTTGGAGCTTCATATTGACGATGAAACACAGAAATTGCATCGGGATTGAATATAGTAGGCACAATGCTGGCTTTCGTTGAGGGGGAGGAATGCTTCAAACAGTCTGTATACGTGCCTTTCCTGAGAGGCCAGTATTAGATTGCGACGCACCACTGGGTGTTTACTGTAACCCATGGAGCTTCATATTGACGGTGAAACACAGAAATTGCATCGGGATTGAATATAGTAGGCACAATGCCGACTTTCGTTCAGGGGGAGCAATGCTTCAAACAGCCTGTATACGTGCCTTTCCTGAGAGGCCAGTGTTTGATTGCAACACACCAATGGGTGTGGCACCCAGTCGGGCACACAGTTTTAATCTGCCAGAAAGTTTCGTATCAGCGCACACTCCGCTGCAGAGTGAAAATCTCATTCTGGAAACACCACTGGGTGTTTACTGTAACCCATGGAGCTTCATATTGACGATGAAACACAGAAATTGCATCGGGATAGAATATAGTAGTCACAATGCCGACTTTCGTTCAGGGGGAGCAATGCTTCAAACAGGCTGTATACGTGCCTTTCCTGAGAGGCCAGTATTAGATTGCGATGCACCACTGGGTGTTTACTGTAACCCTTGGAGCTTCATATTGACTATGAAACACAGAAATTGCATCGGGATTGAATATAGTAGGCACAATGCCGACTTTCGTTCAGGGGGAGCAATGCTTCAAACAGTCTGTATACGTGCCTTTCCTGAGAGGCCAGTATTAGATTGCAACGCACCACAGGGTGTTTACTGTAACCCATGTTGCTTCATATTGACGATGAAACACAGAAATTGCATCGGGATTGAATATAGTAGGCACAATGCCGACTTTCGGTCAGGGGGAGCAATGCTTCAAACAGTCTGTATATGTGCCTTTCCTAAGAGGCCAGTATTAAATTGCGACGCACCACTGGGTGTTTACTGTAACCCTTGGAGCTTCATATTGACGATGAAACACAAAAATTGCATCGGGATTGAATATAGTAGGCACAATGCCGACTTTCGTTCAGTGGGAGCAATGCTTCAAACAGTCTGTATACGTGCCTTTCCTGAGAGGCCAGTATTAGATTGCGACGCACGACTGGGTGTTACTGTAACCCATGGAGCTTCATATTGACGATGAAACACAGAAATTGCATCGGGATTGAATGTAGTAGGCACAATGCCGACTTTCGTTCAGGGGGAGCAATGCTTCAAACAGTCTGTATACGTGCCTTTCCTGAGAGGCCAGTATTAGATTGCGACGCACCACTGGGTGTTTACTGTAACCAATGGAGCTTCATATTGACGATGAAACACAGAAATTGCATCGGGATTGAATATAGTAGGCACAATGCCGACTTTCGTTCAGTGGGAGCAATGCTTCAAACAGTCTGTATACGTGCCTTTCCTGAGAGGCCAGTATTAGATTGCGACGCACGACTGGGTGTTTACTGTAACCCATGGAGCTTCATATTGACGATGAAACACAGAAATTGCATCGGGATTGAATGTAGTAGGCACAATGCCGACTTTCGTTCAGGGGGAGCAATGCTTCAAACAGTCTGTATACGTGCCTTTCCTGAGAGGCCAGTATTAGATTGCGACGCACCACTTGGTGTTTACTGTAACCAATGGAGCTTCATATTGACGATGAAACACAGAAATTGCATCAGGATTAAATATAGTAGGCACAATGCCGACTTTCGTTCAGGGGGAGCAATGCTTCAAACAGTCTGTATACGTGCCTTTCCTGAGAGGCCAGTATTAGATTGCGACGCACCACTGGGTGTTTACTGTAACCCATGGAATTTCATATTGACGATGAAACACAGTAATTGCATCGGGATTGAATATAGTAGGCACAATGACGACTTTCGTTCAGGGGGAGCAATGCTTCAAACAGCCTGTATACGTGCCTTTCCTGAGAGGCCAGTATTAGATTGCAACACACCACTGGGTGTGGCACCCAGTCGGGCACACAGTTTTAATCTGCCAGAAAGTTTCGTATCAGCGCACACTCCGCTGCAGAGTGAAAATCTCATTCTGGAAACACCACTGGGTGTTTACTGTAACCCATGGAGCTTCATATTGACGATGAAACACAGAAATTGCATCGGGATTGAATATAGTAGGCACAATGCCGACATTCGTTCAGGGGGAGCAATGCTTCAAACAGGCTGTATACGTGCCTTTCCTGAGAGGCCAGTATTAGATTGCGATGCACCACTGGGTGTTTACTGTAACCCTTGGAGCTTCATATTGACTATGAAACACAGAAATTGCATCGGGATTGAATATAGTAGGCACAATGCCAACTTTCGTTCAGGGAGAGCAATTTTTCAAACAGTCTGTATACGTGCCTTTCCTGAGTGGCCAGTATTAGATTGCAACGCACCACTTGGTGTTTATTGTAACCCTTGGAGCTTCATATTGACGATGAAACACAGAAATTGCATCGGGATTGAATATAGTAGGCACAATGCCGACTTCCGTTCAGGGTGAGCAATGCTTCAAACAGTCTGTATACGTGCCTTTCCTGAGAGGCCAGTATTAGATTGCGACGCACCACTGGGTGTTTACTGTAACCCATGGAGCTTCATATTGCCGATGAAACACAGAAATTGCATCGGGATTGAATATAGTAGGCACAATGCGGATTTTCGTTCAGGGGGAGTAATGCTTCAAACAGTCTATATACGTGCCTTTCCTGAGAGGCCAGTATTAGATTGCAACGCACCACTGGGTGTTTACTGTAACCCATGGAGCTTCATATTGACGATGAAACACAGAAATTGCATCGGGATTGAATATAGTAGTCACAATGCCGACTTTCGTTCAGGGGGAGCAATGCTTCAAAAAGTCTGTATATGTGCCTTTCCTAAGAGGCCAGTATTACATTGCGACGCACCATTGGGTGTTTACTGTAACCCATGGAGCTTCATATTGACTATGAAACACAGAAATTGCATCGGGATTGAATATAGTAGGCACAATGTCGACTTTCGTTCAGGGGGAGCAATGCTTCAAACAGTCTGTATACGTGCCTTTCCTGAGAGGCCAGTATTAGATTGCGACGCACCACTGGGTGTTTACTGTAACCCATGGAGCTTCATATTGACGATGAAACACAGAAATTGCATCAGGATTAAATATAGCAGGCACAATGCCGACTTTCGTTCAGGGGGAGCAATGCTTCAAACAGTCTGTATACGTGCCTTTCCTGAGAGGCCAGTATTAGATTGCGACGCACCACTGGGTGTTTACTGTAACCCATGGAGCTTCATATTGACGATGAAACACAGAAATTGCATCGGGATTGAATATACTAGGCACAATGCCGACTTTCGTTCAGGGGGAGCAATGCTTCAAACAGCCTGTATACGTGCCTTTCCTGAGAGGCCAGTATTAGATTGCAACACACCACTGGGTGTGGCACCCAGTCGGGCACACAGTTTTAATCTGCCAGAAAGTTTCGTATCAGCGCACACTCCGCTGCAGAGTGAAAATCTCATTCTGGAAACACCACTGGGTGTTTACTGTAACCCATGGAGCTTCATATTGACGATGAAACACAGTAATTGCATCGGGATTGAATATAGTAGTCGCAATGCCTATTTTCGTCCAGGGGGAGCAATGCTTCAAACAGGCTGTATACGTGCCTTTCCTGAGAGGCCAGTATTAGATTGCGATGCACCACTGGGTGTTTACTGTTACCCTTGGAGCTTCATATTGACTATGAAACACAGAAATTGCATCGAGATTGAATATAGTAGGCACAATGCCAACTTTCGTTCAGGGAGAGCAATGCTTCAAACAGTCTGTATACGTGCCTTTCCTGAGTGGCCAGTATTAGATTGCAACGCACCACTTGGTGTTTACTGTAACCCTTGGAGCTTCATATAGACGATGAAACACAGAAATTGCATCGGGATTGAATATAGTAGGCACAATGCCGACTTCCGTTCAGGGGGAGCAATGCTTCAAACAGTCTGTATACGTGCCTTTCCTGAGAGGCCAGTATTAGATTGCGACGCACCACTGGGTGTTTACTGTAACCCATGGAGCTTCATATTGACGATGAAACACAGAAATTGCATCGGGATTGAATATAGTAGGCACAATGCGGACTTTCGTTCAGGGGGAGTAATGCTTCAAACAGTCTGTATACGTGCCTTTCCTGAGAGGCCAGTATTAGATTGCGACGCACCACTGGGTGTTTACTGTAACCCATGGAGCTTCATATTTACGATGAAACACAGAAATTGCATCGGGATTGAATATAGTAGGCACAATGCCGACTTTCGTTCAGGGGGAGCAATGCTTCAAACAGTCTGTATACGTGCCTTTCCTGAGAGGCCAGTATTAGATTGCAACGCACCACTGGGTGTTTACTGTAACCCATGGAGCTTCATATTGACGATGAAACACAGAAATTGCATCGGGATTGAATATAGTAGGCACAATGCCGACTTTCGTTCAGGGGGAGCAATGCTTCAAAAAGTCTGTATATGTGCCTTTCCAAGAGGCCAGTATTACATTGCGACGCACCACTGGGTGTTTACTGTAACCCATGGAGCTTCATATTGACTATGAAACACAGAAATTGCATCGGGATTGAATATAGTAGGCACAATGTCGACTTTCGTTCAGGGGGAGCAATGCTTCAAAAAGTCTATATACGTGCCTTTCCTGAGAGGCCAGTATTAGATTGCGACGCACCACTGGGTGTTTACTGTAACCCTTGGAGCTTCATATTGACGATGAAACACAGAAATTGCATCGGGATTGAATATAGTAGGCACAATGCCGACTTTCGTTCAGGGGGAGTAATGCTTCAAACAGTCTGTATACGTGCCTTTCCTGAGAGGCCAGTATTAGATTGCGACGCACCACTGGGTGTTTACTGTAACCCATGGAGCTTCATATTGACGATGAAACACAGAAATTGAATCGGGATTGAATATAATAGGCACAATGCCGACTTTCGTTCAGGGGGAGCAATGCTTCAAACAGTCTGTATACGTGCCTTTCCTGAGAGGCCAGTATTAGATTGCGACGCACCACTGGGTGTTTACTGTAACCCATGGAGCTTCATATTGACGATGAAACACAGAAATTGCATCGGGATTGAATGTAGTAGGCACAATGCTGACTTTCGTTCAGGGGGAGCAATGCTTCAAACAGTCTGTATACGTGCCTTTCCTGAGAGGCCAGTATTACATTGCGACGCACCACTGGGTGTTTACTGTAACCCATGGAGCTTCATATTGACGATGAAACACAGAAATTGCATCGGGATTAAATATAGTTGGCACAATGCCGACTTTCGTTCAGGGGAAGCAATGCTTCAAACAGTCTGTATACGTGCCTTTCCTGAGAGGCCAGTATTAGATTGCGACGCACCACTGGGTGTTTACTGTAACCCATGGAGCTTCATATTGACGATGAAACACAGAAATTGAATCGGGATTGAATATAGTAGGCACAATGCCAACTTTCGTTCAGGGGGAGCAATGCTTCAAACAGTCTGTATACGTGCCTTTCCTGAGAGGCCAGTATTAGATTGTGACGCACCACTGGGTGTTTACTGTAACCCATGGAGCTTCATATTGACGATGAAACACAGAAATTGCATCGGGATTGAATATAGTAGGCACAATGCCGACTTTCGTTCAGGGTGAGCAATGCTTGAAACAGTCTGTATACGTGCCTTTCCTGAGAGGCCAGTATTAGATTGCGACGCACCACTGGGTGTTTACTGTAACCCATGGAGCTTCATATTGACGATGAAACACAGAAATTGCATCGGGATTGAATATAGTAGGCACAATGCCGACTTTCGTTCAGGGGGAGCAATGCTTCAAAGGGTCTGTATACGTGCCTTTCCTGAGAGGCCAGTATTAGATTGCGACGCACCACTGGGTGTTTACTGTAACCCATGGAGCTTCATATTGACGATGAAACACAGAAATTGCATCGGGATTGAATATAGTAGGCACAATGCCGACTTTCGTTCAGGGGGAGCAATGCTTCAATCAGTCTGCATACGTGCCTTTCCGGGGAGGCCAGTAATAGATTGCGACGCACCACTTGGTGTTTACTGTAACCCTTGGAGCCTCATATTGACGATGAAACAAAGAAATTGCATCGGGATTGAATACAGTAGGCACAATGCCGACTTACGTCCAGGGGGAGCAATGCTTCAAACGGTCTGTATACGTGCCTTTCCTGAGAGGCCAGTATTAGATTGCGACGCACCACTGGGTGTTTACTGTAACCCTTGGAGCTTCATATTGACGATGAAACACAGAAATTGCATCGGGATTGAATATAGTAGGCACAATGCCAACTTTCGTTTACGGGAAGCAATGCTTCAAACAGTCTGTATACGTACCATTCCTGAGATTCCAGTATTAGATTGCGACGCACGACTGGGTGTTTACTGTAACCCATGGAGCTTCATATTGACGATGAAACACAGAAATTGCTTCGGGACTGAATATAGTAGGCACAATGCCGACTTTCGTTCAGGGGGAGCAATGCTTCAAACAGTCTGTATACATGCCTTTCCTGAGTGGACAGTATTGGATTGCAACGCACCACTGGGTGTTTACTGTAACCCTTGGAGCTTCATATTGACGATGAAACACAGAAATTGCATCGGGATTGAATATAGTAGGCACAATGCCAACTTTCGTTTACGGGAAGCAATGCTTCAAACAGTCTGTATACGTACCTTTCCTGAGATTCCAGTATTAGATTGCGACGCACGACTGGGTGTTTACTGTAACCCATGGAGCTTCATATTGACGATGAAACACAGAAATTGCTTCGGGACTGAATATAGTAGGCACAATGCCGACTTTCGTTCAGGGGGAGTAATGCTTCAAACAGTCTGTATACGTGCCTTTCCTGAGAGGCCAGTATTAGATTGCGACGCACCACTGGGTGTTTACTGTAACCCATGGAGCTTCATATTGACGATGAAACACAGAAATTGCATCGGGATTGAATATAGTAGGCACAATGCCGACTTTCGTTCACGGGGAGCAATGCTTCAAACAGTCTGTATACGTGCCTCTCCTGAGAGGCCAGTATTAGATTGCGACGCACCACTGGGTGTTTACTGTAACCCTTGGAGCTTCATATGGACTATGAAACACAGAAATTGCATCGGGATTGAATATAGTAGGCCCAATGCCGACTTTCGTTCAGGGGGAGCAATGTTTCACACAGTCTGTATACGTGCCTTTCCTGAGAGGCCAGTATTAGATTGCGACGCACCACTGGGTGTTTACTGTAACCCATGGAGCTTCATATTGACGATGAAACACAGAAATTGCATCGGGATTGAATATAGTAGGCACAATGCCGACTTTCGTTCAGGGGGACCAATGCTTCAAACAGTCTGTATACGTGCCTTTCCTGAGAGGCCAGTATTAGATTGCGACGCACCACTGGGTGTTTACTGTAACCCATGGAGCTTCATATTGACGATGAAACACAGAAATTGCATCGGGATTGAATATAGTAGGCACAATGCCGACTTCCGTTCAGGGGGAGCAATGCTTCAAACAGTCTGTATACGTGCCTTTCCTGAGAGGCCAGTATTAGATTGTGACGCACCACTGGGTGATTACTGTAACCCTTGGAGCTTCATATTGACGATGAAACGAAGAAATTGCATCGGGATTGAATATAGTAGGCACAATGGCGACTTACGTCCAGGGGGAGCAATGCTTCAAACGATCTGTATACCTGCCTTTCCTGAGAGGCCAGTATTAGATTGCGACGCACCACTGGGTGTTTACTGTAACCCTTGGAGCTTCATATTGACGATGAAACACAGAAATTGCATCATGATTGAATATAGTAGGCACAATGCCGACTTTCGATCAGGGGGAGCAATGCTTCAAACAGTCTGTATACGTGCCTTTCCTGAGAGGCCAGTATTAGATTGCGACGCACCACTGGGTGTTTACTGTAACCCATGGAGCTTCATATTGACGATGAAACAAAGAAATTGCATCGGGATTGAATATAGCAGGCACAATGCTGGCTTTCGTTGAGGGGGAGCAATGCTTCAAACAGTCTGTATACGTGCCTTTCCTGAGAGGCCAGTATTAGATTGCGACGCACCACTGGGTGTTTACTGTAACCCATGGAGCTTCATATTGACGATGAAACACAGAAATTGCATCGGGCTTGAATATAGTAGGCACAATGCCGACTTTCGTTCAGGGAGAGCAATGCTTCAAACAGTCTGTATACGTGCTTTTCCTGAGAGGCCAGTATTAGATTGCGACGCACCACTGGGTGTTTACTGTAACCCATGGAGCTTCATATTGACGATGAAACACAGCAATTGCATCGGGATTAAATATAGTAGGCACCATGCCAACTTTCGTTCAGGGGGAGCAATGCTTCAAACAGTCTGTATACGTGCCTTTCCTGAGAGGCCAGTATTAGATTGCGACGCACCACTGGGTGTTTACTGTAACCCTTGGAGCTTCATATTGACGATGAAACACAGAAATTGCATCGGGATTGAATATAGTAGGCACAATGCCGACTTTCGTTCAGGGGGAGTAATGCTTCAAACAGTCTGTATACGTGCCTTTCCTGAGAGGCCAGTATTAGATTGCGACGCACCACTGGGTGTTTACTGTAACCCATGGAGCTTCATATTGACGATGAAACACAGAAATTGCATCGGGATTGAATATAGTAGGCACAATGCCGACTTTCGTTCAGGGTGAGCAATGCTTGAAACAGTCTGTATACGTGCCTTTCCTGAGAGGCCAGTATTAGATTGCGACGCACCACTGGGTGTTTACTGTAACCCATGGAGCTTCATATTGACGATGAAACACAGAAATTGCATCGGGGTTCAATATAGTAGGCACAATGCCGACTTTCGTTCAGGGGGAGCAATGCTTCAAACAGTCTGTATACGTGCCTTTCCTGAGAGGCCAGTATTAGATTGCGACGCGCCACTGGGTGTTTACTGTAACCCATGGAGCTTCATATTGACGATGAAACACAGAAATTGCATCGCGATTGAATATAGTAGGCACAATGCCGACTTTCGTTCAGGGGGAGCAATGCTTCAAACAGTCTGTATACGTGCCTTTCCGGGGAGGCCAGTATTAGAATGCGACGCACCACTGGGTGTTTACTGTAACACTTGGAGCTTCATATTGACGATGAAACAAAGAAATTGCATCGGGATTGAATATAGCAGGCACAATGCTTTCTTTCGTTGAGGGGGAGCAATGCTTCAAACAGTCTGTATACGTGCCTTTCCTGAGAGACCAGTATTAGATTGCGACGCACCACTGGGTGTTTACTGTAACCCTTGGAGCTTCATATTGACGATGAAACACAGAAATTGCATCGGGAATGAATATAGTAGGCACAATGCCGACTTTCGTTCAGGGGGAGCAATGCTTCAAACAGTCTGTATACGTGCCTTTCCTGAGTGGCCAGTATTGGATTGCAACGCACCACTGGGTGTTTACTGTAACCCTTGGAGCTTCATATTGACGATGCAACACAGAAATTGCATCGGGATTGAATATAGTAGGCACAATGCCACTTTTCGTTTACGGGGAGCAATGCTTCAAACAGTCTGTATACGTACCTTTCCTGAGATTCCAGTATTAGATTGCGACGCACGACTGGGTGTTTACTGTAACCCATGGTGCTTCATATTGACGATGAAACACAGAAATTGCTTCGGGACTGAATATAGTAGGCACAATGCCGACTTTCGTTCAGGGGGAGTAATGCTTCAAACAGTCTGTATACGTGCCTTTCCTGAGAGGCCAGTATTAGATTGCGACGCACCACTGGGTGTTTACTGTAACCTTTGGAGCTTCATATTGACGATGAAACACAGAAATAGCAACGGGATTGAATATAGTAGGCACAATGCCGACTTTCGTTCAGGAGGAGCAATGCTTCAAACAGTCTGTATACGTGCCTTTCCTGAGAGGCCAGTATTAGATTGCGACGCACCACTGGGTGTTTACTGTAACCCTTGGAGCTTCATATTGACGATGAAACACAGAAATTGCATCGGGATTGAATATAGTAGGCACAATGCCGACTTTCGTTCAGGTGGAGTAATGCTTCAAACAGTCTATATACGTGCCTTTCCTGAGAGGCCAGTATTAGATTGCGACGCACCACTGGGTGTTTACTGTAACCCATGGAGCTTCATAATGACGATGAAACACAGAAATTGCATCGGGATTGAATATAGTAGGCACAATGCCGACTTTCGTTCAGGGTGAGCAATGCTTGAAACAGTCTGTATACGTGCCTTTCCTGAGAGGCCAGTATTAGATTGCGACGCACCACTGGGTGTTTACTGTAACCCATGGAGCTTCATATTGACGATGAAACACAGAAATTGCATCGGGGTTCAATATAGTAGGCACAATGCCGACTTTCGTTCAGGGGGAGCAATGCTTCAAACAGTCTGTATACGTGCCTTTCCTGAGAGGCCAGTATTAGATTGCGACGCACCACTGGGTGTTTACTGTAACCCATGGAGCTTCATATTGACGATGAAACACAGAAATTGCATCGGGATTGAATATAGTAGGCACAATGCTCACTTTCGTTCAGGGGGAGCAATGCTTCAAACAGTCTGTATACGTGCCTTTCCAGGGAGGCCAGTATTAGATTGCGACGCACCACTGGGTGTTTACTGTAACCCTTGGAGCTTCATATTGACGATGAAACAAAGAAATTGCATCGGGATTGAATATAGTAGGCACAATGCCGACTTACGTCCAGGGGGAGCAATGCTTCAAACGGTCTGTGTACGTGCCTTTCCTGAGAGGCCAGTATTAGATTGCGACGCACCACTGGGTGTTTACTGTAACCCTTGGAGCTTCATATTGACGATGAAACACAGAAAATGCATCGGGATTGAATATAGCAGGCACAATGCTGGCTTTCGTTGAGGGGGAGCAATGCTTCAAACAGTCTGTATACGTGCCTTTCCTGAGAGACCAGTATTAGATTGCGACGCACCACTGGGTGTTTACTGTAACCCTTGGAGCTTCATATTGACGATGAAACACAGAAATTGCATCGGGAATGAATATAGTAGGCACAATGCCGCCTTTCGTTCAGTTGGAGCAATGCTTCAAACAGTCTGTATACGTGCCTTTCCTGAGTGGCCAGTATTGGATTGCAACGCACCACTGGGTGTTTACTGTAACCCTTGGAGCTTCATATTGACGATGAAACACAGAAATTGCATCGGGATTGAATATAGTAGGCACAATGCCGACTTTCGTTCACGGGGAGCAATGCTTCAAACAGTCTGTATACGTGCCTCTCCTGAGAGGACAGTATTAGATTGCGACGCACCACTGGGTGTTTACTGTAACCCTTGGAGCTTCATATGGACTATGAAACACAGAAATTGCATCGGGATTGAATATAGTAGGCCCAATGCCGACTTTCGTTCAGGGGGAGCAATGCTTCACACAGTCTGTATACGTGCCTTTCCTGAGAGGCCAGTATTAGATTGCGACGCACCACTGGGTGTTTACTGTAACCCCTGGAGCTTCATATTGACGATGAAACACAGAAATTGCATCGGGATTGAATATAGTAGGCACAATGCCGACTTTCGTTCAGGGGGAGCAATGCTTCAAACAGTCTGTATACGTGCCTTTCCTGAGAGGCCAGTATTAGATTGCGACGCACCACTGGGTGTTTACTGTAACCCATGGAGCTTCCTATTGACGATGAAACACAGAAATTGCATCGGGATTGAATATAGTAGGCACAATGCCGACTTTCGTTCAGGGGGAGCAATGCTTCAAACAGTCTGTATACGAGCCGTTCCTGAGAGGCCAGTATTAGATTGCGACGCACCACTGGGTGTTTACTGTAACCCATGGAGCTTCATATTGACGATGAAACACAGAAATTGCATCGGGATTGAATATAGTAGGCACAATGCCGACTTTCGTTCAGGGGGAGCAATGCTTCAAACAGTCTGTATACGTGCTTTTCCTGAGAGGCCAGTATTAGATTGCGACGCACCACTGGGTGTTTACTGTAACCCATGGAGCTTCATATTGACGATGAAACACAGAAATTGCATCGGGATTGAATATAGTAGGCACAATGCCGACTTTCGTTCAGGGGGAGCAATGCTTCAAACAGTCTGTATACGTGCCTTTCCAGGGAGGCCAGTATTAGATTGCGACGCACCACTGGGTGTTTACTGTAACCCATGGAGCTTCATATTGACGATGAAACACAGAAATTGCATCGGGATTGAATATAGTAGGCACAATGCCGACTTTCGTTCAGGGGGAGCAATGCTTCAAACAGTCTGTATACGAGCCTTTCCTGAGAGGCCAGTATTAGATTGCGACGCACCACTGGGTGTTTACTGTAACCCATGGAGCTTCATATTGACGATGAAACACAGAAATTGCATCGGGATTGAATATAGTAGGCACAATGCCGACTTTCGTTCAGGGGGAGCAATGCTTCAAACAGTCTGTATACGTGCCTTTCCTGAGAGGCCAGTATTAGATTGCGACGCACCACTGGGTGTTTACTGTAACCCATGGGGCTTCATATTGACGATGAAACACAGAAATTGCATCGGGATTGAATATAGTAGGCACAATGCCGACTTTCGTTCAGGGGGAGCAATGCTTCAAACAGTCTGTATACGTGCCTTTCCCAGGAGGCCAGTATTAGATTGCGACGCACCACTGGGTGTTTACTGTAACCCTTGGAGCTTCATATTGACGATGAAACAAAGAAATTGCATCGGGATTGAATATAGTAGGCACAATGCTCACTTTCGTTCAGGGGGAGCAATGCTTCAAACAGTCTGTATACGTGCCTTTCCTGAGAGGCCAGTATTAGATTGCGACGCACCACTGGGTGTTTACTGTAACCCTTGGAGCTTCATATTGACGATCAAACACAGAAAATGCATCGGGATTGAATATAGCAGGCACAATGCTGGCTTTCGTTGAGGGGGAGCAATGCTTCAAACAGTCTGTATACGTGCCTTTCCTGAGAGACCAGTATTAGATTGCGACGCACCACTGGGTGTTTACTGTAACCCTTGGAGCTTCATATTGACGATGAAACACAGAAATTGCATCGGGAATGAATATAGTAGGCACAATGCCGACTTTCGTTCAGGGGGAGCAATGCTTCAAACAGTCTGTGTACGTGCCTTTCCTGAGAGGCCAGTATTAGATTGCGACGCACCACTGGGTATTTACTGTAACCCTTGGAGCTTCATATTGACGATGAAACACAGGAATTGCATCGGGAATGAATATAGTAGGCACAATGCCGACTTTCGTTCAGGGGGAGCAATGCTTCAAACAGTCTGTATACGTGCCTTTCCTGTGTGGCCAGTATTGGATTGCAACGCACCACTGGGTGTTTACTGTAACCCTTGGAGCTTCATATTGACGATGAAACACAGAAATTGCATCGGGATTGAATATAGTAGGCACAATGCCAACTTTCGTTTACGGGGAGCAATGCTTCAAACAGTCTTTATACGTACCTTTCCTGAGATTCCAGTATTAGATTGCGACGCACGACTGGGTGTTTACTGAAACCCATGGAGCTTCATATTGACGATGAAACACAGAAATTGCTTCGGGACTGAATATAGTAGGCACAATGCCGACTTTCGTTCACGGGGAGTAATGCTTCAAACAGTCTGTATACGTGCCTTTCCTGAGAGGCCAGTATTAGATTGCGACGCACCACTGGGTGTTTACTGTAACCCATGGAGCTTCATATTGACGATGAAACACAGAAATTGCATCGGGGTTCAATATAGTAGGCACAATGCCGACTTTCGTTCAGGGGGAGCAATGCTTCAAACAGTCTGTATACGTGCCTTTCCTGAGAGGCCAGTATTAGATTGCGACGCACCACTGGGTGTTTACTGTAACCCATGGAGCTTCATATTGACGATGAAACACAGAAATTGCATCGGGATTGAATATAGTAGGCACAATGCCGACTTTCGTTCAGGGGGAGCAATGCTTCAAACAGTCTGTATACGTGCCTTTCCTGAGAGGCCAGTATTAGATTGCGACGCGCCACTGGGTGTTTACTGTAACCCATGGAGCTTCATATTGACGATGAAACACAGAAATTGCATCGGGATTGAATATAGTAGGCACAATGCCGACTTTCGTTCAGGGGGAGCAATGCTTCAAACAGTCTGTATACGTGCCTTTCCGGGGAGGCCAGTATTAGAATGCGACGCACCACTGGGTGTTTACTGTAACACTTGGAGCTTCATATTGACGATGAAACAAAGAAATTGCATCGGGATTGAATATAGCAGGCACAATGCTGGCTTTCGTTGAGGGGGAGCAATGCTTCAAACAGTCTGTATACGTGCCTTTCCTGAGAGACCAGTATTAGATTGCGACGCACCACTGGGTGTTTACTGTAACCCTTGGAGCTTCATATTGACGATGAAACACAGAAATTGCATCGGGAATGAATATAGTAGGCACAATGCCGACTTTCGTTCAGGGGGAGAAATGCTTCAAACAGTCTGTATACGTGCCTTTCCTGAGTGGCCAGTATTGGATTGCAACGCACCACTGGGTGTTTACTGTAACCCTTGGAGCTTCATATTGACGATGCAACACAGAAATTGCATCGGGATTGAATATAGTAGGCACAATGCCACTTTTCGTTTACGGGGAGCAATGCTTCAAACAGTCTGTATACGTACCTTTCCTGAGATTCCAGTATTAGATTGCGACGCACGACTGGGTGTTTACTGTAACCCATGGTGCTTCATATTGACGATGAAACACAGAAATTGCTTCGGGACTGAATATAGTAGGCACAATGCCGACTTTCGTTCAGGGGGAGTAATGCTTCAAACAGTCTGTATACGTGCCTTTCCTGAGAGGCCAGTATTAGATTGCGACGCACCACTGGGTGTTTACTGTAACCTTTGGAGCTTCATATTGACGATGAAACACAGAAATAGCAACGGGATTGAATATAGTAGGCACAATGCCGACTTTCGTTCAGGAGGAGCAATGCTTCAAACAGTCTGTATACGTGCCTTTCCTGAGAGGCCAGTATTAGATTGCGACGCACCACTGGGTGTTTACTGTAACCCTTGGAGCTTCATATTGACGATGAAACACAGAAATTGCATCGGGATTGAATATAGTAGGCACAATGCCGACTTTCGTTCAGGTGGAGTAATGCTTCAAACAGTCTATATACGTGCCTTTCCTGAGAGGCCAGTATTAGATTGCGACGCACCACTGGGTGTTTACTGTAACCCATGGAGCTTCATAATGACGATGAAACACAGAAATTGCATCGGGATTGAATATAGTAGGCACAATGCCGACTTTCGTTCAGGGTGAGCAATGCTTGAAACAGTCTGTATACGTGCCTTTCCTGAGAGGCCAGTATTAGATTGCGACGCACCACTGGGTGTTTACTGTAACCCATGGAGCTTCATATTGACGATGAAACACAGAAATTGCATCGGGGTTCAATATAGTAGGCACAATGCCGACTTTCGTTCAGGGGGAGCAATGCTTCAAACAGTCTGTATACGTGCCTTTCCTGAGAGGCCAGTATTAGATTGCGACGCACCACTGGGTGTTTACTGTAACCCATGGAGCTTCCTATTGACGATGAAACACAGAAATTGCATCGGGATTGAATATAGTAGGCACAATGCTCACTTTCGTTCAGGGGGAGCAATGCTTCAAACAGTCTGTATACGTGCCTTTCCAGGGAGGCCAGTATTAGATTGCGACGCACCACTGGGTGTTTACTGTAACCCTTGGAGCTTCATATTGACGATGAAACAAAGAAATTGCATCGGGATTGAATATAGTAGGCACAATGCCGACTTACGTCCAGGGGGAGCAATGCTTCAAACGGTCTGTGTACGTGCCTTTCCTGAGAGGCCAGTATTAGATTGCGACGCACCACTGGGTGTTTACTGTAACCCTTGGAGCTTCATATTGACGATGAAACACAGAAAATGCATCGGGATTGAATATAGCAGGCACAATGCTGGCTTTCGTTGAGGGGGAGCAATGCTTCAAACAGTCTGTATACGTGCCTTTCCTGAGAGACCAGTATTAGATTGCGACGCACCACTGGGTGTTTACTGTAACCCTTGGAGCTTCATATTGACGATGAAACACAGAAATTGCATCGGGAATGAATATAGTAGGCACAATGCCGCCTTTCGTTCAGTTGGAGCAATGCTTCAAACAGTCTGTATACGTGCCTTTCCTGAGTGGCCAGTATTGGATTGCAACGCACCACTGGGTGTTTACTGTAACCCTTGGAGCTTCATATTGACGATGAAACACAGAAATTGCATCGGGATTGAATATAGTAGGCACAATGCCGACTTTCGTTCACGGGGAGCAATGCTTCAAACAGTCTGTATACGTGCCTCTCCTGAGAGGCCAGTATTAGATTGCGACGCACCACTGGGTGTTTACTGTAACCCTTGGAGCTTCATATGGACTATGAAACACAGAAATTGCATCGGGATTGAATATAGTAGGCCCAATGCCGACTTTCGTTCAGGGGGAGCAATGCTTCACACAGTCTGTATACGTGCCTTTCCTGAGAGGCCAGTATCAGATTGCGACGCACCACTGGGTGTTTACTGTAACCCCTGGAGCTTCATATTGACGATGAAACACAGAAATTGCATCGGGATTGAATATAGTAGGCACAATGCCGACTTTCGTTCAGGGGGAGCAATGCTTCAAACAGTCTGTATACGTGCCTTTCCTGAGAGGCCAGTATTAGATTGCGACGCACCACTGGGTGTTTACTGTAACCCATGGAGCTTCCTATTGACGATGAAACACAGAAATTGCATCGGGATTGAATATAGTAGGCACAATGCCGACTTTCGTTCAGGGGGAGCAATGCTTCAAACAGTCTGTATACGTGCCTTTCCTGAGAGGCCAGTATTAGATTGCGACGCACCACTGGGTGTTTACTGTAACCCTTGGAGCTTCATATTGACGATGAAACACGGAAATTGCATCGGGATTGAATATAGTAGGCACAATGCTGGCTTTCGTTGAGGGGGAGCAATGCTTCAAACAGTCTGTATACGTGCCTTTCCTGAGAGGCCAGTATTAGATTGCGACGCACCACTGGGTGTTTACTGTAACCCATGGAGCTTCATATTGACGATGAAACACAGAAATTGCATCGGGATTGAATATAGTAGGCACAATGCCGACTTTCGTTCAGGGGGAGCAATGCTTCAAACAGTCTGTATACGAGCCGTTCCTGAGAGGCCAGTATTAGATTGCGACGCACCACTGGGTGTTTACTGTAACCCATGGAGCTTCATATTGACGATGAAACACAGAAATTGCATCGGGATTGAATATAGTAGGCACAATGCCGACTCTCGTTCAGGGGGAGCAATGCTTCAAACAGTCTGTATACGTGCCTTTCCAGGGAGGCCAGTATTAGATTGCGACGCACCACTGGGTGTTTACTGTAACCCATGGAGCTTCATATTGACGATGAAACACAGAAATTGCATCGGGATTGAATATAGTAGGCACAATGCCGACTTTCGTTCAGGGGGAGCAATGCTTCAAACAGTCTGTATACGAGCCTTTCCTGAGAGGCCAGTATTAGATTGCGACGCACCACTGGGTGTTTACTGTAACCCATGGAGCTTCATATTGACGATGAAACACAGAAATTGCATCGGGATTGAATATAGTAGGCACAATGCCGACTTTCGTTCAGGGGGAGCAATGCTTCAAACAGTCTGTATACGTGCCTTTCCTGAGAGGCCAGTATTAGATTGCGACGCACCACTGGGTGTTTACTGTAACACATGGAGCTTCATATTGACGATGAAACACAGAAATTGCATCGGGATTGAATATAGTAGGCACAATGCCGACTTTCGTTCAGGGGGAGCAATGCTTCAAACAGTCTGTATACGTGCCTTTCCCAGGAGGCCAGTATTAGATTGCGACGCACCACTTGGTGTTTACTGTAACCCTTGGAGCTTCATATTGACGATGAAACAAAGAAATTGCATCGGGATTGAATATAGTAGGCACAATGCTCACTTTCGTTCAGGGGGAGCAATGCTTCAAACAGTCTGTATACGTGCCTTTCCTGAGAGGCCAGTATTAGATTGCGACGCACCACTGGGTGTTTACTGTAACCCTTGGAGCTTCATATTGACGATGAAACACAGAAAATGCATCGGGATTGAATATAGCAGGCACAATGCTGGCTTTCGTTGAGGGGGAGCAATGCTTCAAACAGTCTGTATACGTGCCTTTCCTGAGAGACCAGTATTAGATTGCGACGCACCACTGGGTGTTTACTGTAACCCTTGGAGCTTCATATTGACGATGAAACACAGAAATTGCATCGGGAATGAATATAGTAGGCACAATGCCGACTTTCGTTCAGGGGGAGCAATGCTTCAAACAGTCTGTGTACGTGCCTTTCCTGAGAGGCCAGTATTAGATTGCGACGTACCACTGGGTATTTACTGTAACCCTTGGAGCTTCATATTGACGATGAAACACAGGAATTGCATCGGGAATGAATATAGTAGGCACAATGCCGACTTTCGTTCAGGGGGAGCAATGCTTCAAACAGTCTGTATACGTGCCTTTCCTGTGTGGCCAGTATTGGATTGCAACGCACCACTGGGTGTTTACTGTAACCCTTGGAGCTTCATATTGACGATGAAACACAGAAATTGCATCGGGATTGAATATAGTAGGCACAATGCCAACTTTCGTTTACGGGGAGCAATGCTTCAAACAGTCTGTATACGTACCTTTCCTGAGATTCCAGTATTAGATTGCGACGCACGACTGGGTGTTTACTGAAACCCATGGAGCTTCATATTGACGATGAAACACAGAAATTGCTTCGGGACTGAATATAGTAGGCACAATGCCGACTTTCGTTCACGGGGAGTAATGCTTCAAACAGTCTGTATACGTGCCTTTCCTGAGAGGCCAGTATTAGATTGCGACGCACCACTGGGTGTTTACTGTAACCCATGGAGCTTCATATTGACGATGAAACACAGAAATTGCATCGGGATTGAATATAGTAGGCACAATGCCGACTTTCGTTCACGGGGAGCAATGCTTCAAACAGTCTGTATACGTGCCTCTCCTGAGAGGCCAGTATTAGATTGCGACGCACCACTGGGTGTTTACTGTAACCCTTGGAGCTTCATATGGACTATGAAACACAGAAATTGCATCGGGATTGAATATAGTAGGCCCAATGCCGACTTTCGTTCAGGGGGAGCAATGCTTCACACAGTCTGTATACGTGCCTTTCCTGAGAGGCCAGTATTAGATTGCGACGCACCACTGGGTGTTTACTGTAACCCCTGGAGCTTCATATTGACGATGAAACACAGAAATTGCATCGGGATTGAATATAGTAGGCACAATGCCGACTTTCGCTCAGGGGGAGCAATGCTTCAAACAGTCTGTATACGTGCCTTTCCTGAGAGGCCAGTATTAGATTGCGACGCACCACTGGGTGTTTACTGTAACCCATGGAGCTTCATATTGACGATGAAACACAGAAATTGCATCGGGATTGAATATAGTAGGCACAATTCCGACTTTCGTTCAGGGGGAGCAATGCTTCAAACAGTCTGTATACGTGCCTTTCCTGAGAGGCCAGTATTAGATTGCGACGCACCACTGGGTGTTTACTGTAACCCTTGGAGCTTCATATTGACGATGAAACACAGAAATTGCATTGGGATTGAATATAGTAGGCACAATGCTGGCTTTCGTTGAGGGGGAGCAATGCTTCAAACAGTCTGTATACGTGCCTTTCCTGAGAGGCCAGTATTAGATTGCGACGCACCACTGGGTGTTTACTGTAACCCATGGAGCTTCATATTGACGATGAAACACAGAAATTGCATCGGGATTGAATATAGTAGGCACAATGCCGACTTTCGTTCAGGGGGAGCAATGCTTCAAACAGTCTGTATACGAGCCTTTCCTGAGAGGCCAGTATTAGATTGCGACGCACCACTGGGTGTTTACTGTAACCCATGGAGCTTCATATTGACGATGAAACACAGAAATTGCATCGGGATTGAATATAGTAGGCACAATGCCGACTTTCGTTCAGGGGGAGCAATGCTTCAAACAGTCTGTATACGTGCCTTTCCTGAGAGGCCAGTATTAGATTGCGACGCACCACTGGGTGTTTACTGTAACCCATGGAGCTTCATATTGACGATGAAACACAGAAATTGCATCGGTATTGAATATAGTAGGCACAATGCCGACTTTCGTTCAGGGGGAGCAATGCTTCAAACAGTCTGTATACGTGCCTTTCCAGGGAGGCCAGTATTAGATTGCGACGCACCACTGGGTGTTTACTGTAACCCTTGGAGCTTCATATTGACGATGAAACAAAGAAATTGCATCGGGATTGAATATAGTAGGCACAATGCTCACTTTCGTTCAGGGGGAGCAATGCTTCAAACAGTCTGTATACGTGCCTTTCCTGAGAGGCCAGTATTAGATTGCGACGCACCACTGGGTGTTTACTGTAACTCTTGGAGCTTCATATTGACGATGAAACACAGAAAATGCATCGGTATTGAATATAGCAGGCACAATGCTGGCTTTCGTTGAGGGGGAGCAATGATTCAAACAGTCTGTATACGTGCCTTTCCTGAGAGACCAGTATTAGATTGCGACGCACCACTGGGTGTTTACTGTAACGCTTGGAGCTTCATATTGTCGATGAAACACAGAAATTGCATCGGGAATGAATATAGTAGGCACAATGCCGACTTTCGTTCAGGGGGAGCAATGCTTCAAACAGTCTGTGTACGTGCCTTTCCTGAGAGGCCAGTATTAGATTGCGACGCACCACTGGGTGTTTACTGTAACCCTTGGAGCTTCATATTGACGATGAAACACAGAAAATGCATCGGGATTGAATATAGCAGGCACAATGCTGGCTTTCGTTGAGGGGGAGCAATGCTTCAAACAGTCTGTATACGTGCCTTTCCTGAGAGACCAGTATTAGATTGCGACGCACCACTGTGTGTTTACTGTAACCCTTGGAGCTTCATATTGACGATGAAACACAGAAATTGCATCGGGAATGAATATAGTATGCACAATGCCGACTTTCGTTCAGGGGGAGCAATGCTTCAAACAGTCTGTATACGTGCCTTTCCTGAGTGGCCAGTATTGGATTGCAACGCACCACTGGGGGTTTACTGTAACCCTTGGAGCTTCATATTGACGATGAAACACAGAAATTGCATCGGGATTGAATATAGTAGGCACAATGCCAACTTTCGTTTACGGGGAGCAATGCTTCAAACAGTCTGTATACGTACCTTTCCTGAGATTCCAGTATTAGATTGCGACGCACGACTGGGTGTTTACTGAAACCCATGGAGCTTCATATTGACGATGAAACACAGAAATTGCTTAGGGACTGAATATAGTAGGCACAATGCCGACTTTCGTTCACGGGGAGTAATGCTTCAAACAGTCTGTATACGTGCCTTTCCTGAGAGGCCAGTATTAGATTGCGACGCACCACTGGGTGTTTACTGTAACCCATGGAGCTTCATATTGACGATGAAACACAGAAATTGCATCGGGATTGAATATAGTAGGCACAATGCCGACTTTCGTTCACGGGGAGCAATGCTTCAAACAGTCTGTATACGTGCCTCTCCTGAGAGGCCAGTATTAGATTGCGACGCACCACTGGGTGTTTACTGTAACCCTTGGAGCTTCATATGGACGATGAAACACAGAAATTGCATCGGGATTGAATATAGTAGGCCCAATGCCGACTTTCGTTCAGGGGGAGCAATGCTTCACACAGTCTGTATACGTGCCTTTCCTGAGAGGCCAGTATTAGATTGCGACGCACCACTGGGTGTTTACTGTAACCCCTGGAGCTTCATATTGACGATGAAACACAGAAATTGCATCGGGATTGAATATAGTAGGCACAATGCCGACTTTCGTTCAGGGGGAGCAATGCTTCAAACAGTCTGTATACGTGCCTTTCCTGAGAGGCCAGTATTAGATTGCGACGCACCACTGGGTGTTTACTGTAACCCATGGAGCTTCATATTGACGATGAAACACAGAAATTGCATCGGTATTGAATATAGTAGGCACAATGCCGACTTTCGTTCAGGGGGAGCAATGCTTCAAACAGTCTGTATACGTGCCTTTCCTGAGAGGCCAGTATTAGATTGCGACGCACCACTGGGTGTTTACTGTAACCCTTGGAACTTCATATTGACGATGAAACACAGAAATTGCATCGGGATTGAATATAGTAGGCACAATGCTGGCTTTCGTTGAGGGGGAGCAATGCTTCAAACAGTCTGTATACGTGCCTTTCCTGAGAGGCCAGTATTAGATTGCGACGCACCACTGGGTGTTTACTGTAACCCATGGAGCTTCATATTGACGATGAAACACAGAAATTGCATCGGGATTGAATATAGTAGGCACAATGCCGACTTTCGTTCAGGGGGAGCAATGCTTCAAACAGTCTGTATACGAGCCTTTCCTGAGAGGCCAGTATTAGATTGCGACGCATCACTGGGTGTTTTCTGTAACCCATGGAGCTTCATATTGACGATGAAACACAGAAATTGCATCGGGATTGAATATAGTAGGCACAATGCCGACTTTCGTTCAGGGGGAGCAATGCTTCAAACAGTCTTTATACGTGCCTTACCTGAGAGGCCAGTATTAGATTGCGACGCACCACTGGGTGTATACTGTAACCCATGGAGCTTCATATTGAAGATGAAACACAGAAATTGCATCGGGATTGAATATAGTAGGCACAATGCCGACTTTCGTTCAGGGTGAGCAATGCTTGAAAGAGTCTGTATATGTGCCTTTCCTGAGAGGCCAGTATTAGATTGCGACGCACCACTGGGTGTTTACTGTAACCCATGGAGCTTCATATTGACGATGAAACACAGAAATTGCATCGGGATTGAATATAGTGGGCACAATGCCGACTTTCGTTCAGGGGGAGCAATGCTTCAAACAGTCTGTATACGTGCCTTTCCTGAGAGGCCGGTATTAGATTGTGACGCACCACTAAGTGTTTACTGTAACCCATGGAGCTTCATATTGACGATGAAACACAGAAATTGCATCGGGATAGAATATAGTAGGCACAATGCCGACTTTCGTTCAGGGGGAGCAATGCTTCAAACAGTCTGTATACGTACCTTTCCGTGGAGGCCAGTATTAGATTGCGACGCACCACTGGGTGTTTACTGTAACCCATGGAGCTTCATATTGACGATGAAACACAGAAATTGCATCGGGATTGAATATAGCAGGCACAATGCTGGCTTTCGTTGAGGGGGAGCAATGCTTCAAACAGTCTGTATACGTGCCTTTCCTGAGAGACCAGTATTAGATTGCGGCGCACCACTGGGTGTTCACAGTAACCCTTGGAGCTTCATATTGACGATGAAACACAGAAATTGCATCGGGAATGAATATAGTAGGCACAATGCCGACTTTCGTTCAGGGGGAGCAATGCTTCAAACAGTCTGTATACGTGCCTTTCCTGAGTAGCCAGTATTGAATTGCAACGCACCACTGGGTGTTTACTGTAACCCTTGGAGCTTCATATTGACGATGAAACACAGAAATTGCATCGGGATTGAATATAGTAGGCACAATGCCAACTTTCGTTTACGGGGAGCAATGCTTCAAACAGTCTGTATACGTACCTTTTCTGAGATTCCAGTATTAGATTGCGACGCACGACTGGGTGTTTACTGTAACCCATGGAGCTTCATATTGACGATGAAACACAGAAATTGCTTCGGGACTGAATATAGTAGGCACAATGCCGACTTTCGTTCAGGGGGAGTAATGCTTCAAACAGTCTGTATACGTGCCTTTCCTGAGAGGCCAGTATTAGATTGCGACGCACCACTAGGTGTTTACTGTAACCCATGGAGCTTCATATTGACGATGAAACATAGAAATTGCATCGGGATTGAATATAGTAAGCACAATGCCGACTTTCGTTCACGGGGAGCAATGCTTCAAACAGTCTGTATACGTGCCTCTCCTGAGAGGCCAGTATTAGATTGCGACGCACCACTGGGTGTTTACTGTAACCCTTGGAGCTTCATATGGACTATGAAACACAGAAATTGCATCGGGATTGAATATAGTAGGCCCAATGCCGACTTTCGTTCAGGGGGAGCAATGCTTCACACAGTCTGTATACGTGCCTTTCCTGAGAGGCCAGTATTAGATTGCGACGCACCACTGGGTGTTTACTGTAACCCATGGAGCTTCATATTGACGATGAAACACAGAAATTGCATCGGGATTGAATATAGTAGGCACAATGCCGACTTTCGTTGAGGGGGAGCAATTCTTCAAACAGTCTGTATACGTGCCTTTCCTGAGAGGCCAGTATCAGAGTGCGACGCACCACTGGGTGTTTACCGTAACCCTTGGAGATTCATATGGACTATGAAACACAGAAATTGCATCGGGATTGAATATAGTAGGCACAATGCCGACTTTCGTTCAGGGGGAGCAATGCTTCAAACAGTCTGTATACGTGCCTTTCGTGAGAGGCCAGTATTAGATTGCGACGCACCACTGGGTGTTTACTGTAACCCTTGGAGCTTCATATTGACGATGAAACACAGAAATTGCATCGGGATTGAATATAGTAGGCACAATGCCGACTTTCGTTCAGGGGGAGCAATGCTTCAAACAGTCTGTATACGTGCCTTTCCTGAGAGGCCAGTATTAGATTGCGACGCACCACTGGGTGTTTACTGTAACCCATGGAGCTTCATATTGACGATGAAACACAGAAATTGCATCGGGATTGAATATAGTAGGCACAATGCCGACTTTCGTTCAGGGGGAGCAATGCTTCAAACAGTCTGTATACGTGCCTTTCCTGAGAGGCCAGTATTAGATTGCGACGCACCACTGGGTGTTTACTGTAACCCTTGGAGCTTCATATTGACGATGAAACACAGAAATTGCATCGGGATTGAATATAGTAGGCACAATGCTGGCTTTCGTTGAGGGGGAGCAATGCTTCAAACAGTCTGTATACGTGCCTTTCCTGAGAGGCCAGTATTAGATTGCGACGCACCACTGGGTGTTTACTGTAACCCATGGAGCTTCATATTGACGATGAAACACAGAAATTGCATCGGGATTGAATATAGTAGGCACAATGCCGACTTTCGTTCAGGGGGAGCAATGCTTCAAACATCTGTATACGAGCCTTTCCTGAGAGGCCAGTATTAGATTGCGACGCACCACTGGGTGTTTACTGTAACCCATGGAGATTCATATTGACGATGAAACACAGAAATTGCATCGGGATTGAATATAGTAGGCACAATGCCGACTTTCGTTCAGGGGGAGCAATGCTTCAAACAGTCTGTATACGTGCCTTTCCTGAGAGGCCAGTATTAGATTGCGACGCACCACTGGGTGTTTACTGTAACCCATGGAGTTTCATATTGACGATGAAACACAGAAATTGCATCGGGATTAAATATAGTAGACACAATGCCGACTTTCGTTCAGGGGGAGCAATGCTTCAAACAGTCTGTATACGTGCCTTTCCTGAGAGGCCAGTATTAGATTGCGACGCACCACTGGGTGTTTACTGTAACCCTTGGAGCTTCATATTGACGATGAAACACAGAAATTGCATCGGGATTGAATATAGTAGGCACAATGCCGACTTTCGTTCAGGGGGAGCAATGCTTCAAACAGTCTGTATACGAGCCTTTCCTGAGAGGCCAGTATTAGATTGCGACGCACCACTGGGTGTTTACTGTAACCCATGGAGCTTCATATTGACGATGAAACACAGAAATTGCATCGGGATTGAATATAGTAGGCACAATGCCGACTTTCGTTCAGGGGGAGCAATGCTTCAAACAGTCTGTATACGTGCCTTTCCTGAGAGGCCAGTATTAGATTGCGACGCACCACTGGGTGTTTACTGTAACCCATGGAGTTTCATATTGACGATGAAACACAGAAATTGCATCGGGATTAAATATAGTAGACACAATGCCGACTTTCGTTATGGGGGAGCAATGCTTCAAACAGTCTGTATACGTGCCTTTCCTGAGAGGCCAGTATTAGATTGCGACGCACCACTGGGTGTTTACTGTAACCCTTGGAGCTTCATATTGACGATGAAACACAGAAATTGCATCGGGATTGAATATAGTAGGCACAATGCCGACTTTCGTTCAGGGGGAGTAATGCTTCAAACAGTCTGTATACGTGCCTTTCCTGAGAGGCCAGTATTAGATTGCGACGCACCACTGGGTGTTTACTGTAACCAATGGAGCTTCATATTGACGATGAAACACAGAAATTGCATCGGGATTGAATATAGTAGGCACAATGCCGACTTTCGTTCAGGGTGAGCAATGCTTGAAACAGTCTGTATACGTGCCTTTCCTGAGAGGCCAGTATTAGATTGCGACGCACCACTGGGTGTTTACTGTAACCCATGGAGCTTCATATTGACGATGAAACACAGAAATTGCATCGGGATTGAATATAGTAGGCACAATGCCGACTTTCGTTCAGGGGGAGCAATGCTTCAAACAGTCTGTATACGTGCCTTTCCTGAGAGGCCGGTATTAGATTGCGACGCACCACTAAGTGTTTACTGTAACCCATGGAGCTTCATATTGACGATGAAACACAGAAATTGCATCGGGATTGAATATAGTAGGCACAATGCCGACTTTCGTTCAGGGGGAGCAATGCTTCAAACAGTCTGTATACGTGCCTTTCCGGGGAGGCCAGTATTAGATTGCGACGCACCACTGGGTGTTTACTGTAACCCTTGGAGCTTCATAGTGACGATGAAACAAAGAAATTGCATCGGGATTGAATATAGTAGGCACAATGCCGACTTACGTCCAGGGGGAGCAATGCTTCAAACGGTCTGTATACGTGCCTTTCCTGAGAGGCCAGTATTAGATTGCGACGCACCACTGGGTGTTTACTGTAACCCTTGGAGCTTCATATTGAGGATGAAACACAGAAATTGCATCGGGATTGAATATAGCAGGCACAATGCTGGCTTTCGTTGAGGGGGAGCAATGCTTCAAACAGTCTGTATACGTGCCTTTCCTGAGATACCAGTATTAGATAGCGACGCACCACTGGGTGTTTACTGTAACCCTTGGAGCTTCATATTGACGATGAAACACAGAAATTGCATCGGGAATGAATATAGTAGGCACAATGCCGACTTTCGTTCAGGGGGAGCAATGCTTCAAACAGTCTGTATACGTGCCTTTCCTGAGTAGCCAGTATTGGATTGCAACGCACCACTGGGTGTTTACTGTAACCCTTGGAGCTTCATATTGACGATGAAACACAGAAATTGCGTCGGGATTGAATATAGTAGGCACAATGCCAACTTTCGTTTACGGGGAGCAATGCATCAAACAGTCTGTATACGTACCTTTCCTGAGATTCCAGTATTAGATTGCGACGCACGACTGGGTGTTTACTGTAACCCATGGAGCTTCATATTGACGATGAAACACAGAAATTGCTTCGGGACTGAATATAGTAGGCACAATGCCGACTTTCGTTCAGGGGGAGTAATGCTTCAAACAGTCTGTATACGTGCCTTTCCTGAGAGGCCAGTATTAGATTGCGACGCACCACTAGGTGTTTACTGTAACCCATGGAGCTTCATATTGACGATGAAACACAGAAATTGCATCGGGATTGAATATAGTAGGCACAATGCCGACTTTCGTTCACGGGGAGCAATGCTTCAAACAGTCTGTATACGTGCCTCTCCTGAGAGGCCAGTATTAGATTGCGACGCACCACTGGGTGTTTACTGTAACCCTTGGAGCTTCATATGGATTATGAAACACAGAAATTGCATCGGGATTGAATATAGTATGCCCAATGCCGACTTTCGTTCAGTGGGAGCAATGCTTCACACAGTCTGTATACGTGCCTTTCCTGAGAGGCCAGTATTAGATTGCGACGCACCACTGGGTGTTTACTGTAACCCATGGAGCTTCATATTGACGATGAAACACAGAAATTGCATCGGGATTGAATATAGTAGGCACAATGCCGACTTTCGTTGAGGGGGAGCAATTCTTCAAACAGTCTGTATACGTGCCTTTCCTGAGAGGCCAGTATTAGAGTGCGACGCACCACTGGGTGTTTACCGTAACCCTTGGAGATTCATATGGACTATGAAACACAGAAATTGCATCGGGATTGAATATAGTAGGCACAATGCCGACTTTCGTTCAGGGGGAGCAATGCTTCACACAGTCTGTATACGTGCCTTTCCTGAGAGGCCAGTATTAGATTGCGACGCACCACTGGGTGTTTACTGTAACCCTTGGAGCTTCATATTGACTATGAAACACAGAAATTGCATCGGGGTTGAATATAGCAGGCACAATGCCGACTTTCGTTCAGGGGGAGCAATGCTTTAAACAGTCTGTATACGTGCCTTTCCTGAGAGGCCAGTATTAGATTGCAACGCACCACTGGGTGTTTACTGTAACCCTTGGAGCTTCATATTGACGATGAAACACAGAAATTGCATCGGGATTGAATATAGTAGGCACAATGCCGACTTTCGTTCAGGGGGAGTAATGCTTCAAACAGACTGTGTACGTGCCTTTCCTGAGAGGCCAGTATTAGATTGCGACGCACCATTGGGTGTTTACTGTAACCCATGGAGCTTCATATTGACGATGAAATACAGAAATTGCATCGGGATTGAATATAGTAGGCACAATGCCGACTTTCGTTCAGGGGGAGTAATGCTTCAAACAGACTGTATACGTGCCTTTCCTGAGAGGCCAGTATTAGATTGCGACGCACCACTGGGTGTTAACTGTAACCCTTGGAGCTTCATATTGACGATGAAACAAAGAAATTGCATCGGGATTGAATATAGCAGGCACAATGCCGACTTACGTCCAGGGGGAGCAATGCTTCAAACGGTCTGTATACGTGCCTTTCCTGAGAGGCCAGTATTAGATTGCGACGCACCACTGGGTGTTTACTGTAACCCTTGGAGCTTCATATTGACGATGAAACACAGATATTGCATCGGGATTGAATATAGTAGGCACAATGCTGGCTTTCGTTGAGGGGGAGCAATGCTTCAAACAGTCTGTATACGTGTCTTTCCTGAGAGGCCAGTATTAGATTGCGACGCACCACTGGGTGTTTACTGTAACCCTTGGAGCTTCATATTGACGATGAAACACAGAAATTGCATCGGGATTGAATATAGTAGGCACAATGCCGACTTTCGTTCAGGGGGAGCAATGCTTCAAACAGTCTGTATACGTGCCTTTCCTGAGTGGCCAGTATTAGATTGCAACGCACCACTGGGTGTTTACTGTAACCCTTGGAGCTTCATATTGAAGATGAAACACAGAAATTGCATCGGGATTGAATATAGTAGGCACAATGCCGACTTTCGTTCAGGGGGAGCAATGCTTCAAACAGTCTGTATACGTGCCTTTCCTTACAGGCCAGTATTAGATTGCGACGCACCACTGGGTGTTTACTGTAACCCATGGAGCTTCATATTGACGATGAAACACAGAAATTGCATCGGGATTGAATATAGTAGGCACAATGCCGACTTTCGTTCAGGGGGAGCAATGCTTCAAACAGTCTGTATACGTGCCATTCCTGAGAGGCCAGTATTAGATTGCGACGTACCACTGGGTGTTTACTGTAACCCTTGGAGCTTCATATTGACGGTGAAACACAGAAATTGCATCGGGATTGAATAAAGTAGGCACAATGCCGACTTTCGTTCAGGGGGAGCAATGCTTCAAACAGTCTGTATACGTGCCTTTCCTGAGAGGCCAGTATTAGATTGCGACGCACCACTGGGTGTTTACTGTAACCCATGTAGCTTCATACTGACGATGAAACACAGACATTGCATCGGGATTGAATATAGTAGGCACAATGCCGACTTTCGATCAGGGTGAGTAATGCTTCAAAGAGTCTGTATACGTGCCTTTCCTGAGAGGCCATTATTAGATTGCGACGCACCACAGTGTGTTTACTGTAACCCATGGAGCTTCATATTGACGATGAAACACAGAAATTGCATCGGGATTGAATACAGTAGGCACAATGCCGACTTACGTCCAGGGGGAGCAATGCTTCAAACGGTCTGTATATGTGCTTTTCCTGAGAGGCCAGTATTAGATTGCGACGCACCACTGGGTGTTTACTGTAAACCTTGGAGCTTCATATTGACGATGAATCACAGAAATTGCATCGGGATTGAATATAGTAGGCACAATGCCGACTTACGTCCAGGGGGAGCAATGCTTCATACAGTTGTATACGTGCCTTCCTGAGATTCCAGTATTAGATTGCGACGCACGACTGGGTGTTTACTGTAACCCATAGAGCCTCATATTGACGATGAAACACAGAAATTGCATCGGGATTGAATATAGTAGGCACAATGCCGACTTTAGTTCAGGGGGAGCAATGCTGCAAACAGACTGTATACGTGCCTTTCCTGAGAGGCCAGTATTAGATTGCGACGCACCACTGGGTGTTTACTGTAACCCTTGGAGCTTCATATTGACGATGAAACACAGAAATTGCATTGGGATTGAATATAGTAGGCACAATGCCGACTTACGTCCAGGGGGAGCAATGCTTCAAACGGTCTGTATACATGCCTTCCCTGAGAGGCCAGTATTAGATTGCGACGCACCACTGGGTGTTTACTGTAACCCCAGGAGCTTCATATTGACGATGAAACACAGAAATTGCATTGGGATTGAATATAGTGGGCACAATGCTCGCTTTCGTTGAGGTGGAGCAATGCTTCAAACAGTCTGTATACGTGCCTTTCCTGAGAGGCCAGTATTAGATTGCGACGCACCACTGGGTGTTTACTGTAACCCTTGGAGCTTAATATTGACGATGAAACACAGAAATTGCATCGGGATTGAATATAGTAGGCACAATGCCGACTTTCGTTCAGGGGGAGTAATGCTTCAAACAGTCTGTATACGTGTCTTTCCTGAGAGGCCAGTATTAGACTGCGACGCACCACTGGGTGTTTACTGTAACACTTGGTGCTTCATATTGACGATGAAACACAGATATTGCATCGGGATTGAGTATAGTAGGCACAATGCCGACTTTCGTTCAGGGGGAACAATGCTTCAAACAGTCTGTATACGTGCCTTTCCAGAGAGGCCAGTATAAGACTGCGACGCACCACTGGGTGTTTACTGTAACACTTGGAGCTTCATATTGACGATGAAACACAGAAATTGCATCGGGATTGAGTATAGTAGGCACAATGCCGCCTTACGTCCAGGGGGAGCAATGCTTCAAACGGTCTGTTTACGTGCCGTTACTAAGAGGCCAGTATTAGATTGCGACGCAACACTGGGTGTTTACTGTAACCCTTGGAACTTCATATTGACGATGAAACACAGAAATTGCATCGGGATTGAATATAGTGTCACAATGCCGACTTACGTCCTCGGGGAGCAATGGGTTAAACAGTCTGTATAAGTGCCGTTACTGAGAGTCCAGCATTAGCTTGCGACGCACCACTGGGTGTTTACTGTATCCCTTGGAGCTTCATATTGACGGTGAAACACAGAAATTGCATCGGGATTGAATATAGAAGGCACAATGCCGACTTACGTCCAGGGGGAGCAATGGTTCAAACAGTCTGTATACGTGCCGTTACTGTGAGGTCAGTATTAGATTGCGACGCACCACTGGGTGTTTACTGTAACCCTTGGAGCTTCATATTGCGAATAAAAGACAGAAATTGCATCGGGATTGAATATAGTAGGCACAATGCCGACTTACGTCCAGGGGGAGAAACGCTTCAAACAGTCTGTATACGTGCCTTTCCTAAAAGGCCAGTATTAGATTGCGACGCACCACTGGGTATTTACTGTAACCCTTGGAGCTTCATATTGACGATGAAACACAGAAATTGCATCGGGATTGTATATAGTAGGCACAATGCCGACTTACGTCCAGGGAGAGTAATGCTACAAACAGTCTGTATACGTTCCTTTCCTGAGAGGCCAGTATTAGATTGCGACGCACCACTGGGTGTTTACTGTAACCCTTGGAGCATCATATTGACGATGAAACACAGAAATTGCATCGGGATTGAATATAGTAGGCGCAATGCCAACTTACGTCTAGGGGGAGCAATGCTTCAAACAGTCTGTGTACGTGGTTTTCCTGAGAGGCCAGTATTATATTGCGACGCACCACTGGGTGTTTACTGTAACCCATGGAGCTTCATATTGACGATGAAACACAGAAATTGCATTGGGATTGAATATACTAGGCACAATGCCGACTTACGTCCAGGGGGTGTAATGCTTCAATCAGTCTGTATACGTGCCTTTCCTGAGAGGCCAGTAATAGATTGCGACGCACCACTGGGTGTTTACTGTAATCCTTAGGGCTTCATATTGACGATGAAACACGGAAATTGCATCGGGATTGAATATAGTAGGCACAATGCCGACTTACGTCCAGGGGGAGCAATGCTTTAAACAGTCTGTATATGTGTCGTTACTGAGAGGCCAGTATTAGATTGCGACGCACCACTGGGTGTTTACTGTAATCCTTGGAGCTTCATATTGACGATGAAACACGGAAATTGCATCGGGATTGAATATAGTAGGCACAATGCCGACTTACGTCCAGGGGGAGTTATGCTTCAAACAGTCTGTATATGTGCCGTTACTGAGAGGCCAGTATTAGATTGCGATGCACCACTGTGTGTTCACTGTAACCCTTGGAGCATCAAATTGACGATGAAACACAGAAATTGCATCGGGATTGAATATAGTAGGCACAATACTGACTTACGTCCAGGGGGAGTAATGCTTCAAACAGTATGTATACGTGGCTTTCCTGAGAGGCCAGTATTAGATTGCGACGCACCACTGGGTGTTTACTGTAACCCTTGGAGCTTCATATTGACGATGAAACACAGAAATTGCATCGGGACTGAATATAGTATGCACAATGCCGACTTTCGTTGAGGGGGAGCAATGCTTCAAACAGTCTCTATACGTGCCGTTACTGAGAGGCCAGTATTAGATTGCGACGCACCACTGGGTGTTTACTGTAACCCATGGTGCTTCATATTGACGATGAAACACAGAAATTGCATCGGGATTGAATATAGTAGGCACAATGCCGACTTTCGTTCAGGAGGAGCAATGCTTCAAACAGTCTGTATACGTGCCGTTACTGAGAGGCCAGTATTAGATTGCGACGCACCACTGGGTGTTTACTGTAACCCATGGAGCTTCATATTGACGAAGATACACAGAAATTGCATCGGGATTGAATATAGTAGGCACAATGCCGACTTTGGTTCAGGGGGAGCAATGCTTCAAACAGTCTGTATACGTGCCTTTCCTGAGAGGCCAGTATTAGATTGCGACGCACCACTGGGTGTTTACTGTAACCCTTGGAGCTTCATATTGACAATGAAACACAGAAATTGCATCGCGATTGAATATAGTAGGCACAATGCCGACTTTGGTTCAGGGGGAGTAATGCTTCAAACAGTCTGTATACGTGCCTTTCCTGAGAGGCCAGTATTAGATTGCGACGCACCACTGGGTGTTTACTGTAACCCATGGAGCTTCATATTGACGATGAAACACAGAAATTGCATCGGGATTGAATATAGTAGGCACAATGCCGACTTTCGTTCAGGGGGAGCAATGCTTCAAACAGTCTGTATACGTGCCTTTCCTGAGAGGCCAGTATTAGATTGCGACGCACCACTGGGTGTTCACTGTAACCCTTCGAGCATCATATTGACGATGAAACACAGAAACTGCATCGGGATTGAATATAGTAGGCACCATACCGTCTTACGTCCAGGGTGAGTGATGCTTCAAACAGCCTGTATACGTGGCTTTCCTGAGAGGCCACTATTAGATTGCGACGCACCACTGGGTGTTTTCTGTAACCCTCGGAGCTTCATATTGACGATGAAACACAGAAATTTCATCGGGATTGAATATAGTATGCACAATGCCGATTTACGTCCAGGGGGAGCAATGCTTCAAACAGTCTGTATATGTGCCGTTACTGAGAGGCCAGTATTAGATTGCGACGCACCTTTGGGTGTTTACTGTAACCCTCGGAGCTTCATATTGACTATGAAACACAGAAATTGCATCGGGATTGAATATAGTAGGCGCATTGCCAACTTACGTCTAGGGGGAGCAATCCTTCAAACAGTCTGTGTACATGCCTTTCCTGAGAGGCCAGTATTAGATTGCGACGCACAACTGGGTGTTTACTGTAACCCTTGGAGCTTCATATTGACGATGAAACACAGAAATTGCATTGGGATTGAATATAGTAGGCACAATGCCGACTTACGTCCAGGGGGTGTAATGCTTCAATCAGTCTGTATACATGCATTTCCTGAGAGGCCAGTATTAGATTGCGACGCACCACTGGGTTTTTACTGTAACCCTTGGAGCTTCATATTGACGATGAAACACAGAAATTGCATCGGGATTGAATATAGTAGGCACAATGCCGACTGACGTCCAGGGGGAGCAATGCTTTAAACAGTCTGTATACGTGTTGTTACAGAGAGGCCAGTATTAGATTGCGACGCACCACTGGGTGTTTATTGTAACCCTTCTAGCTTCATATTGACGATGAAACACAGAAATTGCATCGGGATTGAATATAGTAGGCACAATGCCGACTTACGTCCAGGGGGAGTAATGCTTCAAACATTCTGTATATGTGCCGTTACTGAGAGGCCAGTATTAGATTGCGACGCACCACTCGGTGTTCACTGTAACCCTTGGAGCATCATATTGACGATGAAACACAGAAATTGCATCGGGATTGAATATAGTAGGCACAATACCGACTTACGTCCAGGGGGAGTAATGCTTCAAACAGTCTGTATACGTGGCTTTCCTGAGAGGCCAGTATTAGATTGCGACGCACCACTGGGTGTTTACTGTAACCCTTGGAGCTTCATATTGACGATGAAACACAGTAATTGCATCGGGATTGAATATAGTAGGCACAATGCCGACTTACGTCCAGGGGGAGCAATGCTTCAAACAGTCTGTATATGTGCCTTTCCTGAGAGGCCAGTATTAGATTGCGACGCACCACTGGGTGTTTACTGTAACCCTTGTAGCTTCATATTGACGATGAAACACAGATATTGCATCGGGATTGAATATAGTAGGCACAATGCCGTCTTTCGTTCAGAGGGAGCAATGCTTCAAACAGTCTGTATACGTGCCTTTCCTGAGAAGCCAGTATTAGATTGCGACGCACCACGGGATGTTTACTGTAACCCATGGAGCTTCAAATTGACGATGAAACACAGAAATTGCATCGGGATTGAATATAGTAGGCACAATGGCGACTTTCGTACAGGGGGAGCAATGCTTCAAACAGTCTGTATACGTGCCTTTCCTGAGAGGCCAGCATTAGATTGCGACGTACCACTGGGTGTTTACTGTAACCCTTGGAGCATCATATTGACGATGAAACACAGAAATTGCATCGGGATTGAATATAGTAGGCACAATGCCGACTTTCGTTCAGGGGGAGCAATGATTCAAACAGTCTGTATACGTGCCGTTACTGAGAGGCCAGTATTAGAATGCGACGCACCACTGGGTGTTTACTGTAACCCATGGAGCTTCATATTGACGATGAAACACAGAAATTGCATCGGGATAGAATATAGTAGGCACAATGCCGACTTTCGATCAGGAGGAGCAATGCTTCAAACAGTCTGTATACGTGCCTTTCCTGAGAGGCCAGTAATAGATTGCGACGCACCACTGGGTGTTTACTGTAACCCATGGAGCTTCATATTGACGAAGATACACAGAAATTGCATCGAGATTGAATATAGTAGGCACAATGCCGACTTTCGTTCAGGGGGAGCAATGCTTCAAACAGTCTGTATACGTGCCTTTCCTGAGAGGCCAGTATTAGATTGCGACGCACCACTGGGTGTTTACTGTAACCCTTGGAGCTTCATATTGACAATGAAACACAGAAATTGCATCAGGATTGAATATAGTAGGCACAATGCCGACTTTAGTTCAGGGGGAGCAATGCTTCAAACAGTCTGTATACGTGCCTTTCCTGAGAGGCCAGTATTAGATTGCGACGCACCTCTGGGTGTTCACTGTAACCCTTGGAGCATCATATTGACGATGAAACACAGAAACTGCATCGGGACTGAATATAGTAGGCACAATACCGACTTACGTCCAGGGGGAGTGATGCTTCAAACAGTCTGCATACGTGGCTTCCCTGAGAGGCCAGTATTAGATTGCGACGCACCACTGGGTGTTTTCTGTAACCCTTGGAGCTTCATATTGACGATGAAACACAGTCATTGCATCGGGATTGAATATAGTAGGCATAATGCCGACTTACGTCCAGGGGGAGTAACGCTTCAAACAGTCTGTATACGTGCCTTTCCTGAGAGGCCAGTATTAGATTGCTGCGCACCACTGGGTGTTTACTGTAACCCATGGAGCTTCATATTGACGATGAAACACAGAAATTGCATTGGGATTGAATATAGTAGGCACAAAGCCGACTTACGTCCAGGGGGAGTAACGCTTCAAACAGTCTGTATACGTGCCTATTCTAAAAGGCCAGTATTAGATTGCGACGCACCACTGGGTGTTTACTGTAACCCTTGTAGCTTGATATTGACGATGAAACACAGAAATTGCATCGGGATTGAATATAGTAGGCACAATGCCGTCTTTCGTTCAGAGGGAGCAATGCTTCAAACAGTCTGTAAACGTGCCTTTCCTGAGAGGCCAGTATTAGATTGCGACGCACCACGGGATGTTTACTGTAACCCATGGAGCTTCATATTGACGATGAAACACAGAAATTGCATCGGGATTGAATATAGTAGGCACAATGCCGACTTTCGTTCAGGGGGAGCAATGCTTCAAACAGTCTGTATACGTGCCTTTCCTGAGAGGCCAGCATTACATTGCGACGTACCACTGGGTGTTTACTGTAACCCTTGGAGCATCATATTGACGATGAAACACAGAAATTGCATCGGGATTGAATATAGTAGGCACAATGCCGAATTTCGTTCAGGGGGAGCAATGCTTCAAACAGTCTGTAAATGTGCCTTTCCTGAGAGGCCAGTATTAGACAGCGACGCACCACTGGGTGTTTACTGTAACCCATGGAGCTTCATATTGACGATGAAACACAGAAATTGCATTGGGATTGAATATAGTAGGCACAAAGCCGACTTACGTCCAGGGGGAGTAACGCTTCAAACAGTCTGTATACGTGCCTATTCTAAAAGGCCAGTATTAGATTGCGACGCACCACTGGGTATTTACTGTAACCCTTGGAGCTTCATATTGACGATGAAACACAGAAATTGCACCGGGATTGTATATAGTAGGCACAATGCCGACTTACGTCCAGGGAGAGTAATGCAACAAACAGTCTGTATACATGCCTTTCCTGAGAGGCCAGTATTAGATTGCGACGCACCACTGGGTGTTTACTGTAACCCTCCGAGCTTCATATTGACGAAGAAACACAGAAATTGCATCGGGATTGAATATAGTAGGCACAATACCGACTTATGTCCAGGGGGAGTAATGCTTCAAACAGTCTGTATACGTGGCTTTCCTGAGAGGCTAGTATTAGATTGCGACGCACCACTTGGTGTTTACTGTAACCCTTGGAGCTTCATATTGACGATGAAACACAGAAATTGCATCGGGATTGAATATAGTATGCACAATGCCGACTTAAGACGAGGGGGAGCAATGCTTCAAACAGTCTGTATATGTGCCGTTACTGAGAGGCCAGTATTAGACTGCGACGCACCACTGGGTGTTTGCAGTAACCCTTGGAGCTTCATATTGACGATGAAACACAGTAATTGCATCGGGATTGAATATAGTAGGCACAATGCCGACCTACCTCCAGGGGGAGCAATGCTTCAAACAGTCTGTATATGTGCCGTTACTGAGAGGCCAGTATTAGACTGCGAGGCACCACTGGGTGTTTACTGTAACCCTTGGAGCATCACATTGTCGATGAAACACAGAAATTGCATCGGGATTGAATGTAGTAGGCACAATGCCGACTTTCGTTCAGGGGGAGCAATGCTTCAAACAGTCTGTATACATGCCTTTCCTGAGAGGCCAGTATTAGATTGCGACTCACCACTGGGTGTTTACTGTAACCCATGGAGCTTCATATTGACGATGAAACACAGAAATTGCATCGGGATTGAATATAGTAGGCACAATGCCGACTTTCGTTCAGGGGGAGCAATGCTTCAAACAGTCTGTATACGTGCCTTTCCTGAGAGGCCAGTAATAGATTGCGACGCACCACTGGGTGTTTACTATAACCCATGGAGCTTCATATTGACGAAGAAACACAGAAATTGCATCGGGATTGAATATAGTAGGCACAGTGCCGACTTTCGTTCAGGGGGAGCAATGCTTCAAACAGTATGTATACGTGGCTTTCCTGAGAGGCCAGTATTAGATTGCGGCGCACCACTGGGTGTTCACAGTAACCCTTGGAGCATCATATTGACGATGAAATACAGAAATTGCATCGGGATTGAATATAGTGTGCACAATACCGACTTACGTCCAGGGGGAGTAATGCTTCAAACAGTCTGTATACGTGGCTTTCCTGAGAGGCCAGTATTAGATTGCGACGCACCACTGGGTGTTTACTGTAACCCTTGGAGGTTCATATTGACGTTGAAACACAGAAATTGCTTCGGGATTGAATATAGTAGGCACAATGCCGACTTTCGTTCAGGGGGAGCAATGCTTCAAACAGTCTGTATAGGTGCCTTTCCTGAGAGGCCAGTATTAGATTGCGGCGCACCACTGGGTGTTCACAGTAACCCTTGGAGCATCATATTGACGATGAAACTCAGAAATTGCATCGGGATTGAATATAGTATGCACAATACCGCCTTACGTGCAGGGGGAGTAATGCTTCAAACAGTCTGTATACGTGGCTTTCCTGAGAGGCCAATATTAGATTGCGACGCACCACTGGGTGTTTACTGTAACCCTTGGAGCTTCATATTGACGATGAAACACAGAAATTGCATCGGGATTGAATATGGTATTCACAATGCCGATTTACGTCCAGGGGGAGCAATGCTTCAAACAGTCTGTATGTGTGCCGTTACAGAGAGGCCAGTATTAGACTGCGACGCACCACTGGGTGTTTACTGTAACCCTTGGAGCTTCATATTGACTATGAAACACAGAAATTGCATCGGGATTGAATATAGTAGGCACAATGCCGACTTTCGTTCAGGGGGAGCAATGCTTCAAACAGTATGTATACGTGCCTTTCCTGAGAGGCCAGTATTAGATTGCGACGCACCACTGGGTGTTTATTGTAACCCTTGGAGCTTCATATTGACGATGAAACACAGAAATTGCATCGGGATTGAATATAGTAGGCACAATGCCGACTTACGTCCAGGGGGAGTAATGCAACAAACAGTCTGTATACGTGCCTTTCCTGAGAGGCCAGTATTAGATTGCGACGCACCACTGGGTGTTTACTGTAACCCTCCGAGCTTCATATTGACGAAGAAACACAGAAATTGCATCGGGATTGAATATAGTAGGCACAATACCGACTTATGTCCAGGGGGAGTAATGCTTCAAACAGTCTGTATACGTGGCTTTCCTGAGAGGCCAGTATTAGATTGCGACGCACCACTTGGTGTTTACTGTAACGCTTGGAGCTTCATATTGACGATGAAACACAGAAATTGCATCGGGATTGAATATAGTATGCACAATGCCGACATAAGACCAGGGGGAGCAATGCTTCAAACAGTCTGTATATGTGCCGTTACTGAGAGGCCAGTATTAGACTGCGACGCACCACTGGGTGTTTGCAGTAACCCTTGGAGCTTCATATTGACGATGAAACACAGTAATTGCATCGGGATTGAATATAGTAGGCACAATGCCGACCTACCTCCAGGGGGAGCAATGCTTCAAACAGTCTGTATATGTGCCGTTACTGAGAGGCCAGTATTAGACTGCGAGGCACCACTGGGTGTTTACTGTAACCCTTGGAGCATCACATTGTCGATGAAACACAGAAATTGCATCGGGATTGAATATAGTAGGCACAATGCCGACTTTCGTTCAGGGGGAGCAATGCTTCAACCAGTCTGTATACGTGCCTTTCCTGAGAGGCCAGTATTAGATTGCGACTCACCACTGGGTGTTTACTGTAACCCATGGAGCTTCATATTGACGATGAAACACAGAAATTGCATCGGGATTGAATATAGTAGGCACAATGCCGACTTTCGATCAGGGGGAGCAATGCTTCAAACAGTCTGTATACGTGCCTTTCCTGAGAGGCCAGTAATAGATTGCGACGCACCACTGGGTGTTTACTATAACCCATGGAGCTTCATATTGACGAAGAAACACAGAAATTGCATCGGGATTGAATATAGTAGGCACAGTGCCGACTTTCGTTCAGGGGGAGCAATGCTTCAAACAGTATGTATACGTGGCTTTCCTGAGAGGCCAGTATTAGATTGCGGCGCACCACTGGGTGTTCACAGTAACCCTTGGAGCATCATATTGACGATGAAATACAGAAATTGCATCGGGATTGAATATAGTGTGCACAATACCGACTTACGTCCAGGGGGAGTAATGCTTCAAACAGTCTGTATACGTGGCTTTCCTGAGAGGCCAGTATTAGATTGCGACGCACCACTGGGTGTTTACTGTAACCCTCTGAGGTTCATATTGACGATGAAATACAGAAATTGCTTCGGGATTGAATATAGTAGGCACAATGCCGACTTTCGTTCAGGGGGAGCAATGCTTCAAACAGTCTGTATACGTGCCTTTCCTGAGAGGCCAGTATTAGATTGCGGCGCACCACTGGGTGTTCACAGTAACCCTTGGAGCATCATATTGACGATGAAACACAGAAATTGCATCGGGATTGAATATAGTATGCACAATACCGACTTACGTCCAGGGGGAGTAATGCTTCAAACAGTCTGTATACGTGGCTTTCCTGAGAGGCCAATATTAGATTGCGACGCACCACTGGGTGTTTACTGTAACCCTTGGAGCTTCATATTGACGATGAAACACAGAAATTGCATCGGGATTGAATATGGTATTCACAATGCCGATTTACGTCCAGGGGGAGCAATGCTTCAAACAGTCTGTATGTGTGCCGTTACTGAGAGGCCAGTATTAGACTGCGACGCACCACTGGGTGTTTACTGTAACCCTTGGAGCTTCATATTGACTATGAAACACAGAAATTGCATCGGGATTGAATATAGTAGGCACAATGCCGACTTTCGTTCAGGGGGAGCAATGCTTCAAACAGTATGTATACGTGCCTTTCCTGAGAGGCCAGTATTAGATTGCGACGCACCACTGGGTGTTTACTGTAACCCTTGGAGCTTCATATTGACGATGAAACACAGAAATTGCATCGGGATTGAATATAGTAGGCACAATGCAGACTTTCGTTCAGGGGGAGTAATGCTTCAAACAGTCTGTATACGTGACTTTCCTGAGAGGCCAGTATTAGATTGCGACGCACCACTGGGTGTTTACTGTAACCCTTGTAGCTTCATATTGACGATGAAACACAGAAATTGCATCGGGATTGAATATAGTAGGCACAATGCCGACTTTCGTTCAGAGGGAGCAATGCTTCAAACAGTCTGTATACGTGCCATTCCTGAGAGGCCAGTATTAGATTGCGACGCACCACTGGATGTTTACTGTAACCCATGGAGCTTCATATTGACGATGAAACACAAAAATTGCATCGGGATTGAATATAGTAGGCACAATGCCGACTTTCCTTCAGGGGGCTCAATGCTTCAAACAGTCTGTATACGTGCCTTTCCTGAGAGGCCAGCATTAGATTGCGACGTAGCACTGGGTGTTTACTGTAACACTCGGAGCATCATATTGACGATGAAACACAGAAATTGCATCGGGATTGAATATAGTAGGCTCAATGCCGACTTTCGTTCAGGGGGAGCAATGCTTCAAACAGTCTGTATACGTGCCTTTCCTGAGAGGCCAGTATTAGAGTGCGACGCACCACTGGGTGTTTACTGCAACCCATGGAGCTTCATATTGACGATGAAACACAGAAATTGCATCGGGATTGAATATAGTAGGCACAATGCCGACTTTCGTTGAGGGGGAGCAATTCTTCAAACAGTCTGTATACGTGCCTTTCCTGAGAGGCCAGTATTAGATTGCGACGCACCACTGGGTGTTTACTGTAACGCTTGGAGCTTCATACTGACGATGATACACAGAAATTATATCGGGAATGAATATAGTAGGCACAATGTCGACTTTCGTTCAGGGGGAGCAATGCTTCAAACAGTCTGTATATGTGGCTTTCCTGAGGGGCCAGTATTAGATTGCGACGCACCACTGGGTGTATACTGTAACCCATGGAGCTTCATATTGGCGATGAAATACAGAAATTGCATCGGTATTGAATATAGTAGGCACAATGCTGACTTACGTCCAGGAAGAGCAATGCTTCATACAGTTGTATACGTGCCTTTCCTGCGATTCCAGTATTAGATTGCGACGCACGACTGGGTGTTTACTGTAACTCATGGAGCCTCATATTGACGATGAAACACAGAAATTGCATCGGGATTGAATATAGTAGGCACAATGCCGACTTTCGTTCAGGGGGAGTAAAGCTTCAAACAGTCTGTATACGTGCCTTTCCTGAGAGGCCAGTGTTAGATTGCGACGCACCACTGGGTGTTTACTGTAACTTTTGGAGCTTCATATTGACTATGAAAGACAGAAATAGCATCGGGATTGAATATAGTAGGCACAATGCCAACTTTCGTTCAGGGGGAGCAATGCTTCAAACAGTCTGTATACGTGCCTTTCCTGAGAGGCCCGTATTAGATTGCGACGCACCAATGGGTGTTCACTGTAACCCTTGGAGCATCATATTGACGATGAAACACAGAAATTGCATCGGGATTGAATATAGTATGCACAATACCGACTTACGTCCAGGGGGAGTAATGCTTCAAACAGTCTGTATACGTGGCATTCCTGAGAGGCCAGTATTAGATTGCGACGCACCACTGGGTGTTTACTGTAACCCTTGGAGCTTCATATTGACGATGAAACACAGAAATTGCATCGGGATTGAATATAGTATGCACAATGCCGATTTACGTCCACGGGGAGCAATGCTTCATACAGTCTGTATGTGTGCCGTTACTGAGAGGCCAGTATTAGACTGCGACGCACCACTGGGTGTTTAATGTAACCCTTGGAGCTTCATATTGACGATGAAACACAAAAATTGCATCGGGATTGAATATAGTAGGCACAATGCTGGCTTTCGTTTAGGGGGAGCAATGCTTCAAACAGTCTCTATACAGGCCTTTCCTGAGAGGCCAGTATTAGATTGCGACGCACCACTGCGTGTTTACTCTAACCCTTGGAGCTTCATATTGACGATGAAACACAGAAATTGCATCGGGATTGAATATAGTAGGCACAATGCCGATTTTCGTTCAGGGGGAGCAATGCTTCAAACAGTCTGTGTACGTGCCTTTCCTGAGAGGCCAGTATTAGATTGCGACGCACCACTGGGTGTTTTCTGTAACCCTTGGAGCTTCATACTGACGATGATACACAGAAATTGCATCGCGATTGAAAATAGTAGGCAAAATGTCGACTTTCGTTCAGGGGGAGCAATGCTTCAAACAGTCTGTATATGTGCCTTTCCTGAGGGGCCAGTATTAGATTGCGACGCACCACTGGGTGTTTACTGTAACCCATGGAGCTTCATATTGACGATGAAACACAGAAATTGCATCGGGATTGAATATAGTAGGCACAATGCCGATTTTAGTTCAGGGGGAGCAATAGTTCAAACAGACTGTGTACGTGCCTTTCCTGAGAGGCCAGTATTAGATTGCGACGCACCACTGGGTGTTTTCTGTAACCCTTGGAGCTTCATACTGACGATGATACACAGAAATTGCATCGCGATTGAAAATAGTAGGCAAAATGTCGACTTTCGTTCAGGGGGAGCAATGCTTCAAACAGTCTGTATATGTGCCTCTCCTGAGGGGCCAGTATTAGATTGCGACGCACCACTGGGTGTTTACTGTAACCCATGGAGCTTCATATTGACGATGAAACACAGAAATTGCATCGGGATTGATATAGTAGGCACAATGCCCACTTTCATTCAGGGGGAGTAATGCTTCAAACAGTCTATATATGTGCCTTTCCTGAGAGGCCAGTATTAAATTACGACGCACCACTGGGTGTTTACTGTAACCCTTGGAGCTTCATATTGACGATGAAACACAGAAATTGCATCGGGATTGAATATAGTAGGCACAATGCCGACTTTCGTTCAGGGGGAGCAATGCTTCAAACATTCTGTGTACGTGCCTTTCCTGAGAGGCCAGTATTAGATTGCGACGCACCACTGGGTGTTTTCTGTAACCCTTGGAGCTTCATACTGACGATGATACACAGAAATTGCATCGCGATTGAAAATAGTAGGCAAAATGTCGACTTTCGTTCAGGGGGAGCAATGCTTCAAACAGTCTGTATATGTGCCTTTCCTGAGAGGCCAGTATTAGATTGCGACGCACCACTGGGTGTTTACTGTAACCCTTGGAGCTTCATATTGACGATGAAACACAGAAATTGCATCGGGATTGATATAGTAGGCACAATGCCCACTTTCATTCGGGGGGAGTAATGCTTCAAACAGTCTATATACGTGCCTTTCCTGAGAGGCCAGTATTAAATTACGACGCACCACTGGGTGTTAACTGTAACCCTTGGAGCTTCATATTGACGATGAAACACAGAAATTGCATCGGGATTGAATATAGTAGGCACAATGCCGACTTACGTCCAGGGGGAGCAATGTTTCATACAGTTGTATACGTGCCTTTCCTGAGATTCCAGTAATACATTGCAACGCACGACTGGGTGTTTACTGTAACCCACGGAGCTTCATATTGACGATGAAACACAGAAACTGCATCGGGATTGAATATAGTAGGCACAATGCAGACTTTCGTTCAGGGGGAGTAATGCTTCAAACAGTCTGTATACGTGCCTTTCCTGAGAGGCCAGTATTAGATTGCGACGCACCACTGGGTGTTTACTGTAACGCTTGGAGCTTCATATTGACGATGAAACACAGAAATTGCATCGGGATTGAATATAGTAGGCACAATGCTGACGTACGTCCGGGGGGAGCAATGCTTCAAACGGTCTGTATACGTGCCTTTCCTGAGAGGCCAGTATTAGATTGCGACGCAACACTGGGTGTTTACTGTAACCCTTGGAGCTTCATATTGACGATGAAACACAGAAATTGCATCGGGATTGAATATAGTAGGCACAATGCTGGCTTTCGTTTAGGGGGAGCAATGCTTCAAACAGTCTCTATACAGGCCTTTCCTGAGAGGCCAGTATTAGATTGCGACGCACCACTGCGTGTTTACTCTAACCCTTGGAGCTTCATATTGACGATGAAACACAGAAATTGCATCGGGATTGAATATAGTAGGCACAATGCCGACTTTCGTTCAGGGGGAGCAATGCTTCAAACAGTCTGTGTACGTGCCTTTCCTGAGAGGCCAGTATTAGATTGCGACGCACCACTGGGTGTTTTCTGTAACCCTTGGAGCTTCATACTGACGATGATACACTGAAATTGCATCGCGATTGAAAATAGTAGGCAAAATGTCGACTTTCGTTCAGGGGGAGCAATGCTTCAAGCAGTCTGTATATGTGCCTTTCCTGAGGGGCCAGTATTAGATTGCGACGCACCACTGGGTGTTTACTGTAACCCATGGAGCTTCATATTGACGATGAAACACAGAAATTGCATCGGGATTGATATAGTAGGCACAATGCCCACTTTCATTCAGGGGGAGTAATGCTTCAAACAGTCTATATATGTGCCTTTCCTGAGAGGCCAGTATTAAATTACGACGCACCACTGGGTGTTTACTGTAACCCTTGGAGCTTCATATTGACGATGAAACATAGAAATTGCATCGGGATTGAATATAGTAGGCACAATGCCGACTTACGTCCAGGGGGAGCAATGCTTCATACAGTTGTATATGTGCCTTTCCTGAGATTCCAGTATTAGATTGCGACGCACGACTGGGTGTTTACTGTAACCCATGGAGCTTCATATTGACGATGAAACACAGAAATTGCATCGGGATTGAATATAGTAGGCACAAAGCCGACTTTCGTTCAGGGGGAGCAATGCTTCAAACGGTCTGTATACGTGCCTTTCCTGAGAGGCCAGTATTAGATTGCGACGCACCACTGGGTGTTTGCTGTAACCCTTGGAGCTTCATATTGACGATGAAACACAGACATTGCATCGGGATTGAATATAGTAGTCACAATGCCGACTTTCGTTCAGGGTAAGCAATGCCTCAAACAGTCTGTATACGTGCCTTTCCTGAGAGGCCAGTATTAGATTGCGACGCACCACTGGGTGTTTACTGTAACCCATGGAGATTCATACTGACGATGAAACACAGACATTGCATGGGGATTGAATATAGTAGGCACAATGCCGACTTCGCTCAGGGGGAGTAATGCTTCAAACAGTCTGTATACGTGCCTTTCCTGAGAGGCCAGTATTAGATTGCGACGCACCGCTGGGTGTTTACTGTAACCCTTGGAGCTTCATATTGACGAAGAAACACAGATATTGCATCGGGGTTGAATATAGTAGGCACAATGACGACTTTCGTTCAGGGTGAGTAATGCTTCAAACAGTCTGTATACGTGCCTTTCCTGAGAGGCCAGTATTAGATTGCGACGCACCACTGGGTGTTTACTGTAACCCATGGAGCTTCATATTGACGATGAAACACAGAAATTGCATCGGGATTGAATATAGTAGGCACAATGCCGACTTCCGTCCAGGTGGAGCAATGCTTCAAACAGTCCGTATACGTGCCGTTACTGAGAGGCCAGTATTAGATTGCGACGCTCCACTGGGTGGTTACTGTAACCCTTGGAGCTTCATATTGACGATGAAACACAGAAATTGCATCGGGATTGAATATAGTAGGCACAATGCCAACTTAAGTCCAGGGGGAGCAATGCTTCATACAGTTGTATACGTGCCTTTCCTGAGATTCCAGTATTAGATTGCGACGCACGACTGGGTGTTTACTGTAACCCATGGAGATTCATATTGACGATGAAACACAGAAATTGCATCGGGATTGAATATAGTAGGCACAATGCCGACTTTGGTTTAGGGGGAGTAATGCTTCAAACAGTCTCTATACAGGCCTTTCCTGAGAGGCCAGTATTAGATTGCGACGCACCACTGCGTGTTTACTCTAACCCTTGGAGCTTCATATTGACGATGAAACACAGAAATTGCATCGGGATTGAATATAGTAGGCACAATGCCGATTTTCGTTCAGGGGGAGCAATGCTTCAAACAGTCTGTGTACGTGCCTTTCCTGAGAGGCCAGTATTAGATTGCGACGCACCACTGGGTGTTTTCTGTAACCCTTGGAGCTTCATACTGACGATGATACACAGAAATTGCATCGCGATTGAAAATAGTAGGCAAAATGTCGACTTTCGTTCAGGGGGAGCAATGCTTCAAACAGTCTGTATATGTGCCTTTCCTGAGGGGCCAGTATTAGATTGCGACGCACCACTGGGTGTTTACTGTAACCCATGGAGCTTCATATTGACGATGAAACACAGAAATTGCATCGGGATTGATATAGTAGGCACAATGCCCACTTTCATTTCGGGGGAGTAATGCTTCAAACAGTCTATATATGTGCCTTTCCTGAGAGGCCAGTATTAAATTACGACGCACCACTGGGTGTTTACTGTAACCCTTGGAGCTTCATATTGACGATGAAACACAGAAATTGCATCGGGATTGAATATAGTAGGCACAATGCCGATTTTAGTTCAGGGGGAGCAATAGTTCAAACAGACTGTGTACGTGCCTTTCCTGAGAGGCCAGTATTAGATTGCGACGCACCACTGGGTGTTTTCTGTAACCCTTGGAGCTTCATACTGACGATGATACACAGAAATTGCATCGCGATTGAAAATAGTAGGCAAAATGTCGACTTTCGTTCAGGGGGAGCAATGCTTCAAACAGTCTGTATATGTGCCTTTCCTGAGAGGCCAGTATTAGATTGCGACGCACCACTGGGTGTTTACTGTAACCCTTGGAGCTTCATATTGACGATGAAACACAGAAATTGCATCGGGATTGATATAGTAGGCTCAATGCCCACTTTCATTCGGGGGGAGTAATGCTTCAAACAGTCTATATACGTGCCTTTCCTGAGAGGCCAGTATTAAATTACGACGCACCACTGGGTGTTAACTGTAACCCTTGGAGCTTCATATTGACGATGAAACACAGAAATTGCATCGGGATTGAATATAGTAGGCACAATGCCGACTTACGTCCAGGGGGAGCAATGTTTCATACAGTTGTATACGTGCCTTTCCTGAGATTCCAGTAATACATTGCAACGCACGACTGGGTGTTTACTGTAACCCACGGAGCTTCATATTGACGATGAAACACAGAAACTGCATCGGGATTGAATATAGTAGGCACAATGCAGACTTTCGTTCAGGGGGAGCAATGCTTCAAACAGTCTGTATACGTGCCTTTCCTGAGAGGCCAGTATTAGATTGCGACGCACCACTGGGTGTTTACTGTAACGCTTGGAGCTTCATATTGACGATGAAACACAGAAATTGCATCGGGATTGAATATAGTAGGCACAATGCTGACGTACGTCCGGGGGGAGCAATGCTTCAAACGGTCTGTATACGTGCCTTTCCTGAGAGGCCAGTATTAGATTGCGACGCAACACTGGGTGTTTACTGTAACCCTTGGAGCTTCATATTGACGATGAAACACAGAAATTGCATCGGGATTGAATATAGTAGGCACAATGCTGGCTTTCGTTTAGGGGGAGCAATGCTTCAAACAGTCTCTATACAGGCCTTTCCTGAGAGGCCAGTATTAGATTGCGACGCACCACTGCGTGTTTACTCTAACCCTTGGAGCTTCATATTGACGATGAAACACAGAAATTGCATCGGGATTGAATATAGTAGGCACAATGCCGACTTTCGTTCAGGGGGAGCAATGCTTCAAACAGTCTGTGTACGTGCCTTTCCTGAGAGGCCAGTATTAGATTGCGACGCACCACTGGGTGTTTTCTGTAACCCTTGGAGCTTCATACTGACGATGATACACTGAAATTGCATCGCGATTGAAAATAGTAGGCAAAATGTCGACTTTCGTTCAGGGGGAGCAATGCTTCAAGCAGTCTGTATATGTGCCTTTCCTGAGGGGCCAGTATTAGATTGCGACGCACCACTGGGTGTTTACTGTAACCCATGGAGCTTCATATTGACGATGAAACACAGAAATTGCATCGGGATTGATATAGTAGGCACAATGCCCACTTTCATTCAGGGGGAGTAATGCTTCAAACAGTCTATATATGTGCCTTTCCTGAGAGGCCAGTATTAAATTACGACGCACCACTGGGTGTTTACTGTAACCCTTGGAGCTTCATATTGACGATGAAACATAGAAATTGCATCGGGATTGAATATAGTAGGCACAATGCCGACTTACGTCCAGGGGGAGCAATGCTTCATACAGTTGTATACGTGCCTTTCCTGAGATTCCAGTATTAGATTGCGACGCACGACTGGGTCTTTACTGTAACCCATGGAGCTTCATATTGACGATGAAACACAGAAATTGCATCGGGATTGAATATAGTAGGCACAAAGCCGACTTTCGTTCAGGGGGATCAATGCTTCAAACGGTCTGTATACGTGCCTTTCCTGAGAGGCCAGTATTAGATTGCGACGCACCACTGGGTGTTTGCTGTAACCCTTGGAGCTTCATATTGACGATGAAACACAGAAATTGCATCGGGATTGAATATAGTAGTCACAATGCCGACTTTCGTTCAGGGGGAGCAATGCTTCAAACAGTCTGTATACGTGCCTTTCCTGAGAGGCCAGTATTAGATTGCGACGCACCACTGGGTGTTTACTGTAACCCATGGAGATTCATACTGACGATGAAACACAGACATTGCATGGGGATTGAATATAGTAGGCACAATGCCGACTTCGCTCAGGGGGAGTAATGCTTCAAACAGTCTGTATACGTGCCTTTCCTGAGAGGCCAGTATTAGATTGCGACGCACCGCTGGGTGTTTACTGTAACCCTTGGAGCTTCATATTGACGAAGAAACACAGATATTGCATCGGGGTTGAATATAGTAGGCACAATGACGACTTTCGTTCAGGGTGAGTAATGCTTCAAACAGTCTGTATACGTGCCTTTCCTGAGAGGCCAGTAGTAGATTGCGACGCACCACTGGGTGTTTACTGTAACCCATGGAGCTTCATATTGACGATGAAACACAGAAATTGCATCGGGATTGAATATAGTAGGCACAATGCCGACTTCCGTCCAGGTGGAGCAATGCTTCAAACAGTCCGTATACGTGCCGTTACTGAGAGGCCAGTATTAGATTGCGGCGCTCCACTGGGTGGTTACTGTAACCCTTGGAGCTTCATATTGACGATGAAACACAGAAATTGCATCGGGATTGAATATAGTAGGCACAATGCCAACTTAAGTCCAGGGGGAGCAATGCTTCATACAGTTGTATACGTGCCTTTCCTGAGATTCCAGTATTAGATTGCGACGCACGACTGGGTGTTTACTGTAACCCATGGAGATTCATATTGACGATGAAACACAGAAATTGCATCGGGATTGAATATAGTAGGCACAATGCCGACTTTGGTTTAGGGGGAGTAATGCTTCAAACAGTCTGTATACGTGCCTTTCCTGAGAGGCCAGTATTAGATTGCGACGCACCACTGGGTGTTTACTGTAACCCTTGGAGCTTCATATTGACCATGAAACACAGAAATTGCATCGGGATTGAATATAGTAGGCACAATGCTGGCTTTCGTTCAGGGGGAGCAATGCTTCAAACAGTCTGTATACGTGCCTTTCCTGAGAGGCCAGTATTAGATTGCGACGCACCACTGGGTGTTTACTGTAACCCTTTGAGCTTCATATTGACGATGAAACACAGAAATTGCATCGAGATTGAATATAGTAGGCACAATGCCGACTATCGTTCAGGGGGAGCAATGCTTCAAACAGTCTGTATACGTGCCTTTCCTGAGAGGCCAGTATTAGATTGCGACGCACCACTGGGTGTTTACTGTAACCCTTGGAGCTTCATATTGACGATGAAACACAGAAATTGCATCGGGATTGAATATAGTAGGCACAATATCGAGTTCCTTTCAGGGGAACCAATGCTTCAAACAGTCAGTATATGTGCCTTTCCTGAGATGCCAGTATTAGATTGCGACACACCACTGGGTGTTTACTGTAACCCATGGAGCTTCATATTGACGATGAAACACAGAAATTGCATCGGGATTGAATATAGTAGGCACAATGCTGACTTACGTCCAGGAAGAGCAATGCTTCATACAGTTGTATACGTGCCATTCCTGCGATTCCAGTATTAGATTGCGACGCACGACTGGGTGTTTACTGTAACTCATGGAGCCTCATATTGACGATGAAACACAGAAATTGCATCGGGATTGAATATAGTAGGCACAATGCCCACTTTCGTTCAGGGGGAGTAATGCTTCAAACAGTCTGTATACGTGCCTTTCCTGAGGGGCCAGTATTAGATTGCGACGCACCACTGGGTGTTTACTGTAACCCATGGAGATTCATACTGACGATGAAACATAGACATTGCATCGGGATTGAATATAGTAGGCACAATGCCGACTTTCGTTCAGGGGGAGTAATGCTTCAAACAGTCAGTATACGTGCCTTTCCTGAGAGGCCAGTATTAGATTGCGACGCACCACTGGGTGTTTACTGTAACCCATGGAGCTTCATATTGACGATGAAACACAGAAATTGCATCGGGATTGAATATAGTAGGCACAATGCCGACTTTCGTTCAGGGGGAGCAATGCTTCAAACAGTCTGTATACGTGCCTTTCCTGAGAGGCCAGTATTAGATTGCGACGCACTACTGGGTGTTTACTGTAACCCTTGGAGCTTCATATTGACGATGAAACACAGAAATTGCATCGGGATTGAATATAGTAGGCACAATGCCGACTTACGTCCAGGGGGAGCAATGCTTTATACAGTTGTGTACGTGCCTTTCCTGAGATTCCAGTATTAGATTGCGACGCACGACTGGGTGTTTACTGTAACCCATGGAGCTTCATATTGACGATGAAACACAGAAATTGCATTGGGATTGAATATAGTAGGCACAATGCCGACTTACGTTCAGGGGGAGCATTGCTTCAAACAGTCTGTATCCGTGCCTATCCTGAGAGGCCAGTGTTAGATTGCGACACACCACTGGGTGTTTACTGTAACTCTTGGAGCTTCATATTGACTATGAAACACAGAAATTGCATCGGGATTGAATATAGTAGGCACAATGCCGACATTCGTTCAGGGGGAGCAATGCTTCAAACAGTCTGTATACGTGCCTTTCCTGAGAGGCCAGTATTAGACTGCGACGCACAACTGGGTGTTTACTGTAACCCTTGGAGCTTCATATTGACGATGAAACACAGAAATTGCATGGGGATTGAATATAGTAGGCACAATGCCGACTTTCGTTCAGGGGGATCAATGCTTCAAACAGTCTGTATACGTGCCTTTCCTGAGAGGCCAGTATTAGATTGCGACACACCACTGGGTGTTTACTGTAACCCTTGGAGCTTCATATTGACGATGAAACACAGAAATTGCATGGGGATTGAATATAGTAGGCACAATGCCGACTTTCGTTCCGGGGGAGCAATGCTTCAAACAGTCTGTATACGTGCCTTTCCTGAGAGGCCAGTATTAGACTGAGACGCACCACTGAGTGTTTACTGTAACCCTTGGAGCTTCATATTGACGATGAAACACAGAAATTGCATCGGGATTGAATATAGTAGCACAATGCCGACTTTCGTCCAGGGTGAGTAATGCTTCAAACAGTCTGTATACGTGCCTTTCCTGAGAGGCCAGTATTAGATTGCGACGCACCACTGGGTGTTTACTGTAACCCATGGAGCTTCATATTGACGATGAAACACAGAAATTGCATCGGGATTGAATATAGTAGGCACAGTGCCGACTTCCGTCCAGGTGGAGCAATGCTTCAAACAGTCCGTATACGTGCCGTTACTGAGAGGCCAGTATTAGATTGCGACGCTCCACTGGGTGGTTATTGTAACCCTTGGAGCTTCATATTGACGATGAAACACAGAAATTGCATCGGGATTGAATATAGTAGGCACAATGCCAACTTAAGTCCAGGGGGAGCAATGCTTCATACAGTTGTATACGTGCCTTTCCTGAGATTCCAGTATTAGATTGCGACGCACGACTGGGTGTTTACTGTAACCCATGGAGTTTCATATTGACGATGAAACACAGAAATTGCATCGGGATTGAATATAGTAGGCACAATGCCGACTTTGGTTTAGGGGGAGCAATGCTTCAAACAGTCTGTATACTGTGCCTTTCCTGAGAGGCCAGTATTAGATTGCGACGCACCACTGGGTGTTTACTGTAACCCTTGGAGCTTCATATTGACCATGAAACACAGAAATTGCATCGGGATTGAATATAGTAGGCACAATGCTGGCTTTCGTTCAGGGGGAGCAATGCTTCAAACAGTCTGTATACGTGCCTTTCCTGAGAGGCCAGTATTAGATTGCGACACACCACTGGGTGTTTACTGTAACCCTTGGAGCTTCATATTGACGATGAAACACAGAAATTGCATCGAGATTGAATATAGTAGGCACAATGCCGACTTTCGTTCAGGGGGAGCAATGCTTCAAACAGTCTGTATACGTGCCTATCCTGAGAGGCCAGTATTAGATTGCGACGCACCACTGGGTGTTTACTGTAACCCTTGGAGCTTCATATTGACGATGAAACACAGAAATTGCATCGGGATTGAATATAGTAGGCACAATGTCGAGTTCCTTTCAGGGGAACCAATGCTTCAAACAGTCAGTATATGTGCCTTTCCTGAGATGCCTGTATTAGATTGCGACGCACCACTGGGTGTTTACTGTAACCCATGGAGCTTCATATTGACGATGAAACACAGAAATTGCATCGGGATTGAATATAGTAGGCACAATGCCCACTTTCGTTCAGGGGGAGTAATGCTTCAAACAGTCTGTATACGTGCCTTTCCTGAGAGGCCAGTATTAGATTGCGACGCACCACTGGGTGTTTACTGTAACCCATGGAGCTTCATATTGACGATGAAACACAGAAATTGCATCGGGATTGAACTTAGTAGGCACAATGCCGACTTTCGTTCAGGGGGAGCAATGCTTCAAACAGTCTGTATACGTGCCTTTCCTGAGAGGCCAGTATTAGATTGCGACGCACCACTGGGTGTTTACTGTAACCCTTGGAGCTTCATATTGACGATGAAACACAGAAATTGCATCGGGAATGAATATAGTAGGCACAATGCCGACTTACGTCCAGGGGGGCGCAATGCTTTATACAGTTGTGTACGTGCCTTTCCTGAGATTCCAGTATTAGATTGCGACGCACGACTGGGTGTTTACTGTAACCCATGGAGCTTCATATTGACGATGAAACACAGATATTGCATTGGGATTGAATATAGTCGGCACAATGCCGACTTTCGTTCAGGGGGAGCGTTGCTTCAAACAGTCTGTATCCGTGCCTATCCTGAGAGGCCAGTGTTAGATTGCGACACACCACTGGGTGTTTACTGTAACTCTTGGAGCTTCATATTGACTATGAAACACAGAAATTGCATCGGGATTGAATATAGTAGGCACAATGCCGACATTCGTTCAGGGGGAGCAATGCTTCAAACAGTCTGTATACGTGCCTGTCCTGAGAGGCCAGTATTAGACTGCGACGCACAACTGGGTGTTTACTGTAACCCTTGGAGCTTCATATTGACGATGAAACACAGTAATTTCATGGGGATTGAATATAGTAGGCACAATGCCGTCTTTCGTTCAGGGTGAGTAATGCTTCAAACAGTCTGTATACGTGCCTTTCTGGAGAGGCCAGTATTAGATTGCGACGCACCACTGGGTGTTTACTGTAACCCATGGAGCTTCATATTGACGATGAAACACAGAAATCGCATCGGGATTGAATATTGTAGGCACAATGGCGACTTCCGTCCAGGTGGAGCAATGCTTCAAACAGTCTGTATGCGTGCCGTTACTGAGAGGCCAGTATTAGATTGCGACGCACCACTGGGTGTTTACTGTAACCCTTGGAGCTTCATATTGACGATGAAACACAGAAAATGCATCGGGATTGAATATAGTAGGCACAATGCCGACATTCGTTCAGGGGGAGCAATGCTTCAAACAGTCTGTATACGTACCTTTCCTGAGAGGCCAGTATTAGATTGCGACGCACCACTGGGTGTTTACTGTAACCCTTGGAGCTTCATATTGACGATGAAACACAGAAATTGCATCGGGACTGAATAAAGTATGCACAATGCTGGCTTTCGTTCAGGGGGAGCAATGTTTCAAACAGTCTGTATACGTGCCTTTCCTGAGAGGCCAGTATTAGATTGCGACGCACCACTGGGTGTTTACTGTAACCCTTGGAGCTTCATATTGACGATGAAACACAGAAATTGCTTCGAGATTGAATATAGTAGGCACAATGCCGACTTTCGTTCAGGGGGAGCAATGCTTCAAACAGTCTGTATACGTGCCTTTCCTGAGAGGCCAGTATTAGATTGCGACGCACCACTGGGTGTTTACTGTAACCCTTGGAGCTTCATATTGACGATGAAACACAGAAATTGCATCGGGATTGAATATAGTAGGCACAATGCCGACTTACGTCCAGGGGGAGCAATGCTTCATACAGTTGTATACGTGCCTTTCCTGAGATTCCAGTATTAGATTGCGAAGCACGACTGGGTGTTTACTGTAACCCATGGAGCTTCATATTGACGATGAAACACAGAAATTGCATCGGGATTGAATATAGTGTGCACAATGCCGACTTTCGTTCAGGGGGAGCAATGCTTCAAACACTCTGTATACGTGCCTTTCCTGAGAGGCCTGTATTAGATTCCGACGCACCACTGGGTGTTTACTGTAACCCTTGGAGCTTCATATTGACGATGAAACACAGAAATTGCATCGGGATTGAATATAGTAGGCACAATGACGACGTACGTCCGGGGGGAGCAATGCTTCAAACGGTCTGTATATGTGCCTTTCCTGAGAGGCCAGTATTAGATTGCACCGCACCACTGGGTGTTTACTGTAACCCTTGGAGCTTCATATTGACGATGAAACACAGAAATTGCATCGGGATTGAATATAGTATGCACAATGCTGGGTTTCGTTCAGGGGGAGCAATGCTGCAAACAGTCTGTATACGTGCCCTTCCTGAGAAGCCAGTATTAGATTGCGATGCACCACTGGGTGTTTACTGTAACCCTAGGAGCTTCATATTGACGATGAAACACAGAAATTGCATCGGGATTGAATATAGTAGGCACAATGCCGTTTTTCGTTCAGGGGGATCAATGCTTCAAACAGTCTGTATACGTGCCTTTCCTGAGAGGCCAGTATTAGATTGCGACGCACCACTGGTTGTTTACTGTAACCCATGGAGGTTCATATTGACGATGAAACACAGAAATTGCATCGGGACTGAATATAGTAGGCACAATGCCGACTCCCGTCCAGGGGGAGCAATGCTTCAAACAGTCTGTATACGTGCCGTTACAGAGAGGCCAGTAATAGATTGCGACGCTTCACTGGGTGTTTACTGTAACTCTTGGAGCTTCATATTGACGATGAAACACAAAAATTGCATCGGGATTGAATATAGTAGGCACAATGCCGACTTACGTCCAGGGGGAGCAATGCTTCATACAGTTGTATACGTGCCTTTCCTGAGATTCCAGTATTAGATTGCGAAGCACGAATGGGTGTTTACTGTAACCCATGGAGCTTCATATTGACGATGAAACACAGAAATTGCATCGGGATTGAATATAGTAGGCACAAAGCCGACTTTCGTTCAGAGGGAGCAATGCTTCAAACGGTCTGTATACGTGCGTTTCCTGAGAGGCCAGTATTAGATTGCGACGCACCACTGGGTGTTTGCTGTAACCCTTGGAGCTTCATATTGACGATGAAACACAGAAATTGCATCGGGATTGAATATAGTAGTCACAATGCCGACTTTCGTTCAGGGGGAGCAATGCTTCAAACAGTCTGTATACGTGCCTTTCCTGAGAGGCCAGTATTAGATTGCGACGCACCACTGGGTGTTTACTGTAACCCATGGAGATTCATACTGACGATGAAACACAGACATTGCATCGGGATTGAATATAGTAGGCACAATGCCGACTTCGCTCAGGGGGAGTAATGCTTCAAACAGTCTGTATACGTGCCTTTCCTGAGAGGCCAGTATTAGATTGCGACGCACCACTGGGTGTTTACTGTAACCCATGGAGCTTCATATTGACGATGAAACACAGAAATTGCATCGGGATTGAATATAGTAAGCACAATGCCGACTTTCGTTCAGGGGGAGCAATGCTTCAAACTGTCTGTATACGTGCCTTTTGTGAGGGGCCAGTATTAGATTGCGACGCACCACTGGGTGTTTACTGTAACCCTTGGAGCTTCATATTGACGATGAAACACAGAAATTGCATGGGGATTGAATATAGTAGGCACAATGCCGACTTTCGTTCAGGGGGAGCAATGCTTCAAACTGTCTGTATACGTGCCTTTTGTGAGAGGCCAGTATTAGATTGCGACGCACCACTGGGTGTTTACTGTAACCCATGGAGCTTCATATTGACGATGAAACACAGAAATTGCATCGGGATTGAATATAGTAGGCACAATGCCGACTTTCGTTCAGGGGGAGCAATGCTTCAAACTGTCTGTATACGTGCCTTTCTTGAGAGGCCAGTATTAGATTGCGACGCACCGCTGGGTGTTTACTGTAACCCTTGGAGCTTCATATTGACGAAGAAACACAGAAATTGCATGGGGATTGAATATAGTAGGCACAATGCCGACTTTCGTTCAGGGTGAGTAATGCTTCAAACAGTCTGTATACGTGCCTTTCCTGAGAGGCCAGTATTAGATTGCGACGCACCACTGGGTGTTTACTGTAACCCATGGAGCTTCATATTGACGATGAAACACAGAAATTGCATCGGGATTGAATATAGTAGGCACAATGCCGACTTCCGTCCAGGTGGAGCAATGCTTCAAACAGTCCGTATACGTGCCGTTACTGAGAGGCCAGTATTAGATTGCGACGCTCCACTGGGTGGTTACTGTAACCCTTGGAGCTTCATATTGACGATGAAACACAGAAATTGCATCGGGATTGAATATAGTAGGCACAATGCCAACTTAAGTCCAGGGGGAGCAATGCTTCATACAGTTGTATACGTGCCTTTCCTGAGATTCCAGTATTAGATTGCGACGCACGACTGGGTGTTTACTGTAACCCATGGAGTTTCATATTGACGATGAAACACAGATATTGCATCGGGATTGAATATAGTAGGCACAATGCCGACTTTGGTTTAGGGGGAGCAATGCTTCAAACAGTCTGTATACGTGCCTTTCCTGAGAGGCCAGTATTAGATTGCGACGCACCACTGGGTGTTTACTGTAACCCTTGGAGCTTCATATTGACCATGAAACACAGAAATTGCATCGGGATTGAATATAGTAGGCACAATGATGGCTTTCGTTCAGGGGGAGCAATGCTTCGAACAGTCTGTATACGTGCCTTTCCTGAGAGGCCAGTATTAGATTGCGACGCACCACTGGGTGTTTACTGTAACCCTTGGAGCTTCATATTGACGATGAAACACAGAAATTGCATCAGGATTGAATATAGTAGGCACAATGTCGAGTTCCTTTCAGGGGAACCAATGCTTCAAACAGTCAGAATATGTGCCTTTCCTGAGATGCCAGTATTAGATTGCGACGCACCACTGGGTGTTTACTGTAACCCATGGAGCTTCATATTGACGATGAAACACAGAAATTGCATCGGGATTGAATATAGTAGGCAAATTGCCCACTTTCGTTCAGGGGGAGTAATGCTTCAAACAGTCTGTATACGTGCCTTTCCTGAGAGGCCAGTATTAGATTGCGACGCACCACTGGGTGTTTACTGTAACCCATGGAGCTTCATATTGACGATGAAACACAGAAATTGCATCGGGATTGAATATAGTAGGCACAATGCCGACTTTCGTTCAGGGGGAGCAATGCTTCAAACAGTCTGTATACGTGCCTTTCCTGAGAGGCCAGTATTAGATTGCGACGCACCACTGGGTGTTTACTGTAACCCTTGGAGCTTCATATTGACGATGAAACACAGAAATTGCATCGGGATTGAATATAGTAGGCACAATGCCGACTTACGTCCAGGGGGAGCAATGCTTTATACAGTTGTGTACGTGCCTTTCCTGAGATTCCAGTATTAGATTGCGACGCACGACTGGGTGTTTACTGTAACCCATGGAGCTTCATATTGACGATGAAACACAGAAATTGCATTGGGATTGAATATAGTAGGCACAATGCCGACTTTCGTTCAGGGGGAGCATTGCTTCAAACAGTCTGTATCCGTGCCTATCCTGAGAGGCCAGTGTTAGATTGCGACACACCACTGGGTGTTTACTGTAACTCTTGGAGCTTCATATTGACTATGAAACACAGAAATTGCATCGGGATTGAATATAGTAGGCACAATGCCGACTTTCGTTCAGGGGGAGCAATGCTTCAAACAGTCTGTATACGTGCCTTTCCTGAGAGGCCAGTATTAGACTGCGACGCACAACTGGGTGTTTACTGTAACCCTTGGAGCTTCATATTGACGATGAAACACAGAAATTGCATCTGGATTGAATATAGTAGGCACAATGCCGACTTCCGTCCAGTGGGAGCAATGCTTCAAACAGTCTGTATACGTGCCGTTACAGAGAAGCCAGTATTAGATTGCGACGCACCACTGGGTGTTTACTGTAACCCTTGGAGCTTCATATTGACGATGAAACACAGAAAATGCATCGGGATTGAATATAGTAGGCACAATGCTGGCTTTCGTTCAGGGGGAGCAATGCTTCACACAGTCTGTATACGTGCCTTTCCTGAGAGGCCAGTATTAGATTGCGACGCACCACTGGGTGTTTACTGTAACCCTTGGAGCTTCATATTGACGATGAAACACAGAAATTGCATCGGGATTGAATATAGTAGGCACAATGCTGGCTTTCGTTCAGGGGGAGCAATGCTTCAAACAGTCTGTATACGTGCCTTTCCTGAGAGGCCAGTATTAGATTGCGACGCACCACTGGGTGTTTACTGTAACCCTTGGAGCTTCATATTGACGATGAAACACAGAAATTGCATCGGGATTGAATATAGTAGGCACAATGCTGGCTTTCGTTCAGGGGGAGCAATGCTTCAAACAGTCTGTATACGTGCCTTTCCTGAGAGGCCAGTATTAGATTGCGACGCACCACTGGGTGTTTACTGTAACCCTTGGAGCTTCATATTGACGATGAAACACAGAAATTGCATCGGGATTGAATATAGTAGGCACAATGCTGGCTTTCGTTCAGGGGGAGCAATGCTTCAAACAGTCTGTATACGTGCCTTTCCTGAGAGGCCAGTATTAGATTGCGACGCACCACTGGGTGTTTACTGTAACCCTTGGAGCTTCATATTGACGATGAAACACAGAAATTGCATCGAGATTGAATATAGTAGGCACAATGCCGACTTTCGTTCAGGGGGAGCAATGCTTCAAACAGTCTGTATACGTGCCTTTCCTGAGAGGCCAGTATTAGATTGCGACGTACCACTGGGTGTTTACTGTAACCCTTGGAGCTTCATATTGACGATGAAACACAGAAATTGCATCGGGATTGAATATAGTAGGCACAATGTCGAGTTCCTTTCAGGGGAACCAATGCTTCAAACAGTCAGTATATGTGCCTTTCCTGAGATACCAGTATTAGATTGCGACGCACCACTGGGTGTTTACTGTAACCCATGGAGCTGCATATTGACGATGAATCACAGAAATATCATCGGGATTGAATATAGTAGGCACAATGCCCCTTTCGTTCAGGGGGAGTAATGCTTCAAACAGTCTGTATACGTGCCTTTCCTGAGAGGCCAGTATTAGATTGCGACGCACCACTGGGTGTTTACTGTAACCCATGGAGATTCATACTGACGATGAAACATAGACATTGCATCGGGATTGAATATAGTAGGCACAATGCCGACTTTCGTTCAGGGGGAGTAATGCTTAAAACAGTCAGTATACGTGCCTTTCCTGAGAGGCCAGTATTAGATTGCGATGCACCACTGGGTGTTTACTGTAACTCATGGAGCTTCATATTGACGATGAAACACAGAAATTGCATCGGGATTGAATATAGTAGGCACAATGCCGACTTTCGTTCAGGGGGAGCAATGCTTCAAACAGTCTGTATACGTGCCTTTCCTGAGAGGCCAGTATTAGATTGCGACGCACCACTGGGTGTTTACTGTAACCCTTGGAGCTTCATATTGACGATGAAACACAGAAATTGCATCGGGATTGAATATAGTAGGCACAATGCCGACATTCGTTCAGGGGGAGGAATGCTTCAAACAGTCTGTATACGTGCCTTTCCTGAGATTCCAGTATTAGATTGCGACGCACCACTGGGTGTTTACTGTAACCCTTGGAGCTTCATATTGACGATGAAACACAGAAATTGCATCGGGATTGAATATAGTAGGCACAATGCTGGCTTTCGTTCAGGGGGAGCAATGCTTCAAACAGTCTGTATATGTGCCTTTCCTGAGAGGCCAGTATTAGATTGCGACGCACCACTGGGTGTTTACTGTAACCCTTGGAGCTTCATATTGACGATGAAACACAGAAATTGCATTGGGATTGAATATAGTAGGCACAATGCCGACTTTCGTTCAGGGGGAGCATTGCTTCAAACAGTCTGTATCCGTGCCTATCCTGAGAGGCCAGTGTTAGATTGCGACACACCACTGGGTGTTTACTGTAACTCTTGGAGCTTCATATTGACTATGAAACACAGAAATTGCATCGGGGTTGAATATAGTAGGCACAATGCCGACATTCGTTCAGGGGGAGCAATGCTTCAAACAGTCTGTATACGTGCCTTTCCTGAGAGGCCAGTATTAGACTGCGACGCACAACTGGGTGTTTACTGTAACCCTTGGAGCTTCATATTGACGATGAAACACAGAAATTGCATCTGGATTGAATATAGTAGGCACAATGCCGACTTCCGTCCAGTGGGAGCAATGCTTCAAACAGTCTGTATACGTGCCGTTACAGAGAAGCCAGTATTAGATTGCGACGCACCACTGGGTGTTTACTGTAACCCTTGGAGCTTCATATTGACGATGAAACACAGAAATTGCATCGGGATTGAATATAGTAGGCACAATGCCGACATTCGTTCAGGGGGAGCAATGCTTCAAACAGTCTGTATACGTGCCTTTCCTGGGAGGCCAGTATTAGATTGCGACGCACCACTGGGTGTTTACTGTAACCCTTGGAGCTTCATATTGACGATGAAACACAGAAATTGCATCGGGATTGAATATAGTAGGCACAATGCCGGCTTTCGTTCAGGGGGAGCAATGCTTCAAACAGTCTGTATACATGCCTTTCCTGAGAGGCCAGTATTAGATTGCGACGCACCACTGGGTGTTTACTGTAACCCTTGGAGCTTCATATTGACGATGAAACACAGAAATTGCATCGGGATTGAATATAGTAGGCACAATGCTGGCTTTCGTTCAGGGGGAGCAATGCTTCAAACTGTCTGTATACGTGCCTTTCCTGAGAGGCCAGTATTAGATTGCGACGCACCACTGGGTGTTTACTGTAACCCTTGGAGCTTCATATTGACGATGAAACACAGAAATTGCATCGAGATTGAATATAGTAGGCACAATGCCGACTTTCGTTCAGGGGGAGCAATGCTTCAAACAGTCTGTATACGTGCCTTTCCTGAGAGGCCAGTATTAGATTGCGACGCACCACTGGGTGTTTACTGTAACCCTTGGAGCTTCATATTGACGATGAAACACAGAAATTGCATCGGGATTGAATATAGTAGGCACAATGTCGAGTTCCTTTCAGGGGAACCAATGCTTCAAACAGTCAGTATATGTGCCTTTCCTGAGATGCCAGTATTAGATTGCGACGCACCACTGGGTGTTTACTGTAACCCATGGAGCTGCATATTGACGATGAATCACAGAAATTGCATCGGGATTGAATATAGTAGGCACAATGCCCACTTTCGTTCAGGGGGAGTAATGCTTCAAACAGTCTGTATACGTGCCTTTCCTGAGAGGCCAGTATTAGATTGCGACGCACCACTGGGTGTTTACTGTAACCCATGGAGATTCATACTGACGATGAAACATAGACATTGCATCGGGATTGAATATAGTAGGCACAATGCCGACTTTCGTTCAGGGGGAGTAATGGTTAAAACAGTCAGTATACGTGCCTTTCCTGAGAGGCCAGTATTAGATTGCGACGCACCACTGGGTGTTTACTGTAACCCATGGAGCTTCATATTGACGATGAAACACAGAAATTGCATCGGGATTGAATATAGTAGGCACAATGCCGACTTTCGTTCAGGGGGAGCAATGCTTCAAACAGTCTGTATACGTGCCTTTCCTGAGAGGCCAGTATTAGATTGCGACGCACCACTGGGTGTTTACTGTAAATCTTGGAGCTTCATATTGACGATGAAACACAGAAATTGCATCGGGATTGAATATAGTAGGCACAATGCCGACTTACGTCCAGGGGGAGCAATGCTTTATACAGTTGTGTACGTGCCTTTCCTGAGATTCCAGTATTAGATTGCGACGCACGACTGGGTGTTTACTGTAACCCATGGAGCTTCATATTGACGATGAAACACAGAAATCGCATCGGGATTGAATATAGTAGGCACAATGCCGACTTCCGTCCAGGTGGAGCAATGCTTCAAACAGTCTGTATGCGTGCCGTAACTGAGAGGCCAGTATTAGATTGCGACGCACCACTGGGTGTTTACTGTAACCCTTGGAGCTTCATATTGACGATGAAACACAGAAATTGCATCGGGATTGAATATAGTAGGCACAATGCCGACATTCGTTCAGGGGGAGCAATGCTTCAAACAGTCTGTATACGTGCCTTTCCTGAGATTCCAGTATTAGATTGCGACGCACCACTGGGTGTTTACTGTAACCCTTGGAGCTTCATATTGACGATGAAACACAGAAATTGCATCGGGATTGAATATAGTAGGCACAATGCTGGCTTTCGTTCAGGGGGAGCAAGGCTTCAAACAGTCTGTATATGTGCCTTTCCTGAGAGGCCAGTATTAGATTGCGACGCACCACTGGGTGTTTACTGTAACCCTTGGAGCTTCATATTGACGATGAAACACAGAAATTGCATCGGGATTGAATATAGTAGGCACAATGCCCACTTTCGTTCAGGGGGAGCAATGCTTCAAACAGTCTGTATACGTGCCTTTCCTGAGAGGCCAGTATTAGATTACGACGAACCACTGGGTGTTTACTGTAACCCTTGGAGCTTCATATTGACGATGAAACACAGAAATTGCATCGGGATTGAATATAGTAGGCACAATGTCGACTTTCGTTCAGGGGAACCAATGCTTCAAACAGTCAGTATATGTGTCGTTCCTGAGAGGCCAGTAATAGATTGCGACGCACCACTGGGTGTTTACTGTAACCCATGGAGATTCATACTGACGATGAAACACAGACATTGCATCGGGATTGAATATAGTAGGCACAATGCCGACTTTCGTTCAGGGGGAGTAATGCTTCAAACAGTCTGTATACGTGCCTTTCCTGAGGGGCCAGTATTAGATTGCAACGCACCACTGGGTGTTTACTGTAACCCATGGAGCTTCATATTGACGATGAAACACAGAAATTGCATCGGGATTGAATATAGTAGGCACAATGCCCACTTTCGTTCAGGGGGAGCAATGCTTCAAACAGTCTGTATACGTGCCTTTCCTGAGAGGCCAGTATTAGATTACGACGAACCACTGGGTGTTTACTGTAACCCTTGGAGCTTCATATTGACGATGAAACACAGAAATTGCATCGGGATTGAATATAGTAGGCACAATGCCGACTTACGTCCAGGGGGAGCAATGCTTTATACAGTTGTGTACGTGCCTTTCCTGAGATTCCAGTATTAGATTGCGACGCACGACTGGGTGTTTACTGTAACCCATGGAGCTTCATATTGACGATGAAACACAGAAATTGCATCGGGATTGAATATAGTAGGCACAATGCCGACATTCGTTCAGGGGGAGCAATGCTTCAAACAGTCTGTATACGTGCCTTTCCTGAGAGGCCAATATTAGACTGCGACGCACAACTGGGTGTTTACTGTAACCCTTGGAGCTTCATATTGACGATGAAACACAGAAATTGCATCGGGATTGAATATAGTAGGCACAATGCTGGCTTTCGTTCAGGGGGAGCAATGCTTCAAACAGTCTGTATACGTGCCTTTCCTGAGAGGCCAGTATTAGATTGCGACGCACCACTGGGTGTTTACTGTAACCCTTGGAGCTTCATATTGACGATGAAACACAGAAATTGCATCGGGATTGAATATAGTAGGCACAATGCTGGCTTTCGTTCAGGGGGAGCAATGCTTCAAACAGTCTGTATACGTTCCTTTCCTCAGAGGCCAGTATTAGATTGCGACGCACAACTGGGTGTTTACTGTAACCCTTGGAGCTTCATATTGACGATGAAACACAGAAATTGCATCGAGATTGAATATAGTAGGCACAATGCCGACTTTCGTTCAGGGGGAGCAATGCTTCAAACAGTCTGTATACGTGCCTTTCCTGAGAGGCCAGTATTAGATTGCGACGCACCACTGGGTGTTTACTGTAACCCTTGGAGCTTCATATTGACGATGAAACACAGAAATTGCATCGGGATTGAATATAGTAGGCACAATGTCGAGTTCCTTTCAGGGGAACCAATGCTTCAAACAGTCAGTATATGTGCCTTTCCTGAGATGCCAGTATTAGATTGCGACGCACCACTGGGTGTTTACTGTAACCCATGGAGCTTCATATTGACGATGAAACACAGAAATTGCATCGGGATTGAATATAGTAGGCACAATGCCGACTTTCGTTCAGGGGGAGCATTGCTTCAAACAGTCTGTATCCGTGCCTATCCTGAGAGGCCAGTGTTAGATTGCGACACACCACTGGGTGTTTACTGTAACTCTTGGAGCTTCATATTGACTATGAAACACAGAAATTGCATCGGGATTGAATATAGTAGGCACAATGCCGACATTCGTTCAGGGGGAGCAATGCTTCAAACAGTCTGTATACGTGCCTTTCCTGAGAGGCCAATATTAGACTGCGACGCACAACTGGGTGTTTACTGTAACCCTTGGAGCTTCATATTGACGATGAAACACAGAAATTGCATCGGGATTGAATATAGTAGGCACAATGCTGGCTTTCGTTCAGGGGGAGCAATGCTTCAAACAGTCTGTATACGTGCCTTTCCTGAGAGGCCAGTATTAGATTGCGACGCACCACTGGGTGTTTACTGTAACCCTTGGAGCTTCATATTGACGATGAAACACAGAAATTGCATCGGGATTGAATATAGTAGGCACAATGCTGGCTTTCGTTCAGGGGGAGCAATGCTTCAAACAGTCTGTATACGTTCCTTTCCTCAGAGGCCAGTATTAGATTGCGACGCACAACTGGGTGTTTACTGTAACCCTTGGAGCTTCATATTGACGATGAAACACAGAAATTGCATCGAGATTGAATATAGTAGGCACAATGCCGACTTTCGTTCAGGGGGAGCAATGCTTCAAACAGTCTGTATACGTGCCTTTCCTGAGAGGCCAGTATTAGATTGCGACGCACCACTGGGTGTTTACTGTAACCCTTGGAGCTTCATATTGACGATGAAACACAGAAATTGCATCGGGATTGAATATAGTAGGCACAATGTCGAGTTCCTTTCAGGGGAACCAATGCTTCAAACAGTCAGTATATGTGCCTTTCCTGAGATGCCAGTATTAGATTGCGACGCACCACTGGGTGTTTACTGTAACCCATGGAGCTTCATATTGACGATGAAACACAGAAATTGCATCGGGATTGAATATAGTAGGCACAATGCCGACTTTCGTTCAGGGGGAGCATTGCTTCAAACAGTCTGTATCCGTGCCTATCCTGAGAGGCCAGTGTTAGATTGCGACACACCACTGGGTGTTTACTGTAACTCTTGGAGCTTCATATTGACTATGAAACACAGAAATTGCATCGGGATTGAATATAGTAGGCACAATGCCGACATTCGTTCAGGGGGAGCAATGCTTCAAACAGTCTGTATACGTGCCTTTCCTGAGAGGCCAATATTAGACTGCGACGCACAACTGGGTGTGTACTGTAACCCTTGGAGCTTCATATTGACGATGAAACACAGAAATTGCATCGGGATTGAATATAGTAGGCACAATGCTGGCTTTCGTTCAGGGGGAGCAATGCTTCAAACAGTCTGTATACGTGCCTTTCCTGAGAGGCCAGTATTAGATTGCGACGCACCACTGGGTGTTTACTGTAACCCTTGGAGCTTCATATTGACGATGAAACACAGAAATTGCATCGGGATTGAATATAGTAGGCACAATGCTGGCTTTCGTTCAGGGGGAGCAATGCTTCAAACAGTCTGTATACGTTCCTTTCCTCAGAGGCCAGTATTAGATTGCGACGCACAACTGGGTGTTTACTGTAACCCTTGGAGCTTCATATTGACGATGAAACACAGAAATTGCATCGAGATTGAATATAGTAGGCACAATGCCGACTTTCGTTCAGGGGGAGCAATGCTTCAAACAGTCTGTATACGTGCCTTTCCTGAGAGGCCAGTATTAGATTGCGACGCACCACTGGGTGTTTACTGTAACCCTTGGAGCTTCATATTGACGATGAAACACAGAAATTGCATCGGGATTGAATATAGTAGGCACAATGTCGAGTTCCTTTCAGGGGAACCAATGCTTCAAACAGTCAGTATATGTGCCTTTCCTGAGATGCCAGTATTAGATTGCGACGCACCACTGGGTGTTTACTGTAACCCATGGAGCTTCATATTGACGATGAAACACAGAAATTGCATCGGGATTGAATATAGTAGGCACATTGCCCACTTTCGTTCAGGGAGTAATGCTTCAAACAGTCTGTATACGTGCCTTTCCTGAGAGGCCAGTATTAGACTGCGACGCACCACTGGGTGTTTACTGTAACCCATGGAGATTCATACTGACGATGAAACATAGACATTACATCGGGTTTGAATATAGTAGGCACAATGCCGACTTTCGTTCAGGGGGAGTAATGCTTCAAGCAGTCAGTATACGTGCCTTTCCTGAGAGGCCAGTATTAGATTGCGACGCACCACTGGGTGTTTACTGTAACCCATGGAGCTTCATATTGACGATGAAACACAGAAATTGCATCGGGATTGAATATAGTAGGCACAATGCCGACTTTCGTTCAGGGGGAGCAATGCTTCAAACAGTCTGTATACGTGCCTTTCTGAGAGGCCAGTATTAGATTGCGACGCACCACTCGGTGTTTACTGTAACCCTTGGAGCTTCATATTGACGATGAAACACAGAAATTGCATCGGGATTGAATATAGTAGGCACAATGCCGACTTACGTCCAGGGGGAGCAATGCTTTATACAGCTGTGTACGTGCCTTTCCTGAGATTCCAGTATTAGATTGCGACGCACGACTGGGTGTTTACTGTAACCCATGGAGCTTCATATTGACGATGAAACACAGAAATTGCATTGGGATTGAATATAGTAGGCACAATGCCGACTTTCGTTCAGGGGGAGCATTGCTTCAAACAGTCTGTATCCGTGCCTATCCTGAGAGGCCAGTGTTAGATTGCGACACACCACTGGGTGTTTACTATAACTCTTGGAGCTTCATATTGACTATGAAACACAGAAATTGCATCGGGATTGAATATAGTAGGCACAATGCCGACATTCGTTCAGGGGGAGCAATGCTTCAAACAGTCTGTATACGTGCCTTTCCTGAGAGGCCAGTATTAGACTGCGACGCACAACTGGGTGTTTACTGTAACCCTTGGAGCTTCATATTGACGATGAAACACAGAAATTGCATGGGGATTGAATATAGTAGGCACAATGCCGTCTTTCGTTCAGGGTGAGTAATGCTTCAAACAGTCTGTATACGTGCCTTTCCGGAGAGGCCAGTATTAGATTGCGACGCACCACTGGGTGTTTACTGTGACCCATGGAGCTTCATATTGACGATGAAACACAGAAATTGCATCGGGATTGAATATAGTAGGCACAATGTCGAGTTCCTTTCAGGGGAACCAATGCTTCAAACAGTCAGTATATGTGCCTTTCCTGAGATGCCTGTATTAGATTGCGACGCACCACTGGGTGTTTACTGTAACCCATGGAGCTTCATATTGACGATGAAACACAGAAATTGCATCGGGATTGAATATAGTAGGCACAATGCCCACTTTCGTTCAGGGGGAGTAATGCTTCAAACAGTCTGTATACGTGCCTTTCCTGAGAGGCCAGTATTAGATTGCGACGCACCACTGGGTGTTTACTGTAACCCATGGAGCTTCATATTGACGATGAAACACAGAAATTGCATCGGGATTGAACTTAGTAGGCACAATGCCGACTTTCGTTCAGGGGGAGCAATGCTTCAAACAGTCTGTATACGTGCCTTTCCTGAGAGGCCAGTATTAGATTGCGACGCACCACTGGGTGTTTACTGTAACCCTTGGAGCTTCATATTGACGATGAAACACAGAAATTGCATCGGGAATGAATATAGTAGGCACAATGCCGACTTACGTCCAGGGGGGCGCAATGCTTTATACAGTTGTGTACGTGCCTTTCCTGAGATTCCAGTATTAGATTGCGACGCACGACTGGGTGTTTACTGTAACCCATGGAGCTTCATATTGACGATGAAACACAGATATTGCATTGGGATTGAATATAGTCGGCACAATGCCGACTTTCGTTCAGGGGGAGCGTTGCTTCAAACAGTCTGTATCCGTGCCTATCCTGAGAGGCCAGTGTTAGATTGCGACACACCACTGGGTGTTTACTGTAACTCTTGGAGCTTCATATTGACTATGAAACACAGAAATTGCATCGGGATTGAATATAGTAGGCACAATGCCGACATTCGTTCAGGGGGAGCAATGCTTCAAACAGTCTGTATACGTGCCTTTCCTGAGAGGCCAGTATTAGACTGCGACGCACAACTGGGTGTTTACTGTAACCCTTGGAGCTTCATATTGACGATGAAACACAGTAATTTCATGGGGATTGAATATAGTAGGCACAATGCCGTCTTTCGTTCAGGGTGAGTAATGCTTCAAACAGTCTGTATACGTGCCTTTCTGGAGAGGCCAGTATTAGATTGCGACGCACCACTGGGTGTTTACTGTAACCCATGGAGCTTCATATTGACGATGAAACACAGAAATCGCATCGGGATTGAATATTGTAGGCACAATGGCGACTTCCGTCCAGGTGGAGCAATGCTTCAAACAGTCTGTATGCGTGCCGTTACTGAGAGGCCAGTATTAGATTGCGACGCACCACTGGGTGTTTACTGTAACCCTTGGAGCTTCATATTGACGATGAAACACAGAAAATGCATCGGGATTGAATATAGTAGGCACAATGCCGACATTCGTTCAGGGGGAGCAATGCTTCAAACAGTCTGTATACGTACCTTTCCTGAGAGGCCAGTATTAGATTGCGACGCACCACTGGGTGTTTACTGTAACCCTTGGAGCTTCATATTGACGATGAAACACAGAAATTGCATCGGGACTGAATAAAGTAGGCACAATGCTGGCTTTCGTTCAGGGGGAGCAATGTTTCAAACAGTCTGTATACGTGCCTTTCCTGAGAGGCCAGTATTAGATTGCGACGCACCACTGGGTGTTTACTGTAACCCTTGGAGCTTCATATTGACGATGAAACACAGAAATTGCTTCGAGATTGAATATAGTAGGCACAATGCCGACTTTCGTTCAGGGGGAGCAATGCTTCAAACAGTCTGTATACGTGCCTTTCCTGAGAGGCCAGTATTAGATTGCGACGCACCACTGGGTGTTTACTGTAACCCTTGGAGCTTCATATTGACGATGAAACACAGAAATTGCATCGGGATTGAATATAGTAGGCACAATGCCGACTTACGTCCAGGGGGAGCAATGCTTCATACAGTTGTATACGTGCCTTTCCTGAGATTCCAGTATTAGATTGCGAAGCACGACTGGGTGTTTACTGTAACCCATGGAGCTTCATATTGACGATGAAACACAGAAATTGCATCGGGATTGAATATAGTGTGCACAATGCCGACTTTCGTTCAGGGGGAGCAATGCTTCAAACACTCTGTATACGTGCCTTTCCTGAGAGGCCTGTATTAGATTCCGACGCACCACTGGGTGTTTACTGTAACCCTTGGAGCTTCATATTGACGATGAAACACAGAAATTGCATCGGGATTGAATATAGTAGGCACAATGACGACGTACGTCCGGGGGGAGCAATGCTTCAAACGGTCGGTATATGTGCCTTTCCTGAGAGGCCAGTATTAGATTGCACCGCACCACTGGGTGTTTACTGTAACCCTTGGAGCTTCATATTGACGATGAAACACAGAAATTGCATCGGGATTGAATATAGTATGCACAATGCTGGGTTTCGTTCAGGGGGAGCAATGCTGCAAACAGTCTGTATACGTGCCCTTTCTGAGAAGCCAGTATTAGATTGCGATGCACCACTGGGTGTTTACTGTAACCCTAGGAGCTTCATATTGACGATGAAACACAGAAATTGCATCGGGATTGAATATAGTAGGCACAATGCCGTTTTTCGTTCAGGGGGATCAATGCTTCAAACAGTCTGTATACGTGCCTTTCCTGAGAGGCCAGTATTAGATTGCGACGCACCACTGGTTGTTTACTGTAACCCATGGAGGTTCATATTGACGATGAAACACAGAAATTGCATCGGGACTGAATATAGTAGGCACAATGCCGACTCCCGTCCAGGGGGAGCAATGCTTCAAACAGTCTGTATACGTGCCGTTACAGAGAGGCCAGTAATAGATTGCGACGCTTCACTGGGTGTTTACTGTAACTCTTGGAGCTTCATATTGACGATGAAACACAAAAATTGCATCGGGATTGAATATAGTAGGCACAATGCCGACTTACGTCCAGGGGGAGCAATGCTTCATACAGTTGTATACGTGCCTTTCCTGAGATTCCAGTATTAGATTGCGAAGCACGAATGGGTGTTTACTGTAACCCATGGAGCTTCATATTGACGATGAAACACAGAAATTGCATCGGGATTGAATATAGTAGGCACAAAGCCGACTTTCGTTCAGAGGGAGCAATGCTTCAAACGGTCTGTATACGTGCGTTTCCTGAGAGGCCAGTATTAGATTGCGACGCACCACTGGGTGTTTGCTGTAACCCTTGGAGCTTCATATTGACGATGAAACACAGAAATTGCATCGGGATTGAATATAGTAGTCACAATGCCGACTTTCGTTCAGGGGGAGCAATGCTTCAAACAGTCTGTATACGTGCCTTTCCTGAGAGGCCAGTATTAGATTGCGACGCACCACTGGGTGTTTACTGTAACCCATGGAGATTCATACTGACGATGAAACACAGACATTGCATCGGGATTGAATATAGTAGGCACAATGCCGACTTCGCTCAGGGGGAGTAATGCTTCAAACAGTCTGTATACGTGCCTTTCCTGAGAGGCCAGTATTAGATTGCGACGCACCACTGGGTGTTTACTGTAACCCATGGAGCTTCATATTGACGATGAAACACAGAAATTGCATCGGGATTGAATATAGTAAGCACAATGCCGACTTTCGTTCAGGGGGAGCAATGCTTCAAACTGTCTGTATACGTGCCTTTTGTGAGGGGCCAGTATTAGATTGCGACGCACCACTGGGTGTTTACTGTAACCCTTGGAGCTTCATATTGACGATGAAACACAGAAATTGCATGGGGATTGAATATAGTAGGCACAATGCCGACTTTCGTTCAGGGGGAGCAATGCTTCAAACTGTCTGTATACGTGCCTTTTGTGAGAGGCCAGTATTAGATTGCGACGCACCACTGGGTGTTTACTGTAACCCATGGAGCTTCATATTGACGATGAAACACAGAAATTGCATCGGGATTGAATATAGTAGGCACAATGCCGACTTTCGTTCAGGGGGAGCAATGCTTCAAACTGTCTGTATACGTGCCTTTCTTGAGAGGCCAGTATTAGATTGCGACGCACCGCTGGGTGTTTACTGTAACCCTTGGAGCTTCATATTGACGAAGAAACACAGAAATTGCATGGGGATTGAATATAGTAGGCACAATGCCGACTTTCGTTCAGGGTGAGTAATGCTTCAAACAGTCTGTATACGTGCCTTTCCTGAGAGGCCAGTATTAGATTGCGACGCACCACTGGGTGTTTACTGTAACCCATGGAGCTTCATATTGACGATGAAACACAGAAATTGCATCGGGATTGAATATAGTAGGCACAATGCCGACTTCCGTCCAGGTGGAGCAATGCTTCAAACAGTCCGTATACGTGCCGTTACTGAGAGGCCAGTATTAGATTGCGACGCTCCACTGGGTGGTTACTGTAACCCTTGGAGCTTCATATTGACGATGAAACACAGAAATTGCATCGGGATTGAATATAGTAGGCACAATGCCAACTTAAGTCCAGGGGGAGCAATGCTTCATACAGTTGTATACGTGCCTTTCCTGAGATTCCAGTATTAGATTGCGACGCACGACTGGGTGTTTACTGTAACCCATGGAGTTTCATATTGACGATGAAACACAGATATTGCATCGGGATTGAATATAGTAGGCACAATGCCGACTTTGGTTTAGGGGGAGCAATGCTTCAAACAGTCTGTATACGTGCCTTTCCTGAGAGGCCAGTATTAGATTGCGACGCACCACTGGGTGTTTACTGTAACCCTTGGAGCTTCATATTGACCATGAAACACAGAAATTGCATCGGGATTGAATATAGTAGGCACAATGATGGCTTTCGTTCAGGGGGAGCAATGCTTCGAAACAGTCTGTATACGTGCCTTTCCTGAGAGGCCAGTATTAGATTGCGACGCACCACTGGGTGTTTACTGTAACCCTTGGAGCTTCATATTGACGATGAAACACAGAAATTGCATCAGGATTGAATATAGTAGGCACAATGTCGAGTTCCTTTCAGGGGAACCAATGCTTCAAACAGTCAGAATATGTGCCTTTCCTGAGATGCCAGTATTAGATTGCGACGCACCACTGGGTGTTTACTGTAACCCATGGAGCTTCATATTGACGATGAAACACAGAAATTGCATCGGGATTGAATATAGTAGGCACAATGCCCACTTTCGTTCAGGGGGAGTAATGCTTCAAACAGTCTGTATACGTGCCTTTCCTGAGAGGCCAGTATTAGATTGCGACGCACCACTGGGTGTTTACTGTAACCCATGGAGCTTCATATTGACGATGAAACACAGAAATTGCATCGGGATTGAATATAGTAGGCACAATGCCGACTTTCGTTCAGGGGGAGCAATGCTTCAAACAGTCTGTATACGTGCCTTTCCTGAGAGGCCAGTATTAGATTGCGACGCACCACTGGGTGTTTACTGTAACCCTTGGAGCTTCATATTGACGATGAAACACAGAAATTGCATCGGGATTGAATATAGTAGGCACAATGCCGACTTACGTCCAGGGGGAGCAATGCTTTATACAGTTGTGTACGTGCCTTTCCTGAGATTCCAGTATTAGATTGCGACGCACGACTGGGTGTTTACTGTAACCCATGGAGCTTCATATTGACGATGAAACACAGAAATTGCATTGGGATTGAATATAGTAGGCACAATGCCGACTTTCGTTCAGGGGGAGCATTGCTTCAAACAGTCTGTATCCGTGCCTATCCTGAGAGGCCAGTGTTAGATTGCGACACACCACTGGGTGTTTACTGTAACTCTTGGAGCTTCATATTGACTATGAAACACAGAAATTGCATCGGGATTGAATATAGTAGGCACAATGCCGACTTTCGTTCAGGGGGAGCAATGCTTCAAACAGTCTGTATACGTGCCTTTCCTGAGAGGCCAGTATTAGACTGCGACGCACAACTGGGTGTTTACTGTAACCCTTGGAGCTTCATATTGACGATGAAACACAGAAATTGCATCTGGATTGAATATAGTAGGCACAATGCCGACTTCCGTCCAGTGGGAGCAATGCTTCAAACAGTCTGTATACGTGCCGTTACAGAGAAGCCAGTATTAGATTGCGACGCACCACTGGGTGTTTACTGTAACCCTTGGAGCTTCATATTGACGATGAAACACAGAAATTGCATCGGGATTGAATATAGTAGGCACAATGCTGGCTTTCGTTCAGGGGGAGCAATGCTTCACACAGTCTGTATACGTGCCTTTCCTGAGAGGCCAGTATTAGATTGCGACGCACCACTGGGTGTTTACTGTAACCCTTGGAGCTTCATATTGACGATGAAACACAGAAATTGCATCGGGATTGAATATAGTAGGCACAATGCTGGCTTTCGTTCAGGGGGAGCAATGCTTCAAACAGTCTGTATACGTGCCTTTCCTGAGAGGCCAGTATTAGATTGCGACGCACCACTGGGTGTTTACTGTAACCCTTGGAGCTTCATATTGACGATGAAACACAGAAATTGCATCGGGATTGAATATAGTAGGCACAATGCTGGCTTTCGTTCAGGGGGAGCAATGCTTCAAACAGTCTGTATACGTGCCTTTCCTGAGAGGCCAGTATTAGATTGCGACGCACCACTGGGTGTTTACTGTAACCCTTGGAGCTTCATATTGACGATGAAACACAGAAATTGCATCGGGATTGAATATAGTAGGCACAATGCTGGCTTTCGTTCAGGGGGAGCAATGCTTCAAACAGTCTGTATACGTGCCTTTCCTGAGAGGCCAGTATTAGATTGCGACGCACCACTGGGTGTTTACTGTAACCCTTGGAGCTTCATATTGACGATGAAACACAGAAATTGCATCGAGATTGAATATAGTAGGCACAATGCCGACTTTCGTTCAGGGGGAGCAATGCTTCAAACAGTCTGTATACGTGCCTTTCCTGAGAGGCCAGTATTAGATTGCGACGTACCACTGGGTGTTTACTGTAACCCTTGGAGCTTCATATTGACGATGAAACACAGAAATTGCATCGGGATTGAATATAGTAGGCACAATGTCGAGTTCCTTTCAGGGGAACCAATGCTTCAAACAGTCAGTATATGTGCCTTTCCTGAGATACCAGTATTAGATTGCGACGCACCACTGGGTGTTTACTGTAACCCATGGAGCTGCATATTGACGATGAATCACAGAAATATCATCGGGATTGAATATAGTAGGCACAATGCCCCTTTCGTTCAGGGGGAGTAATGCTTCAAACAGTCTGTATACGTGCCTTTCCTGAGAGGCCAGTATTAGATTGCGACGCACCACTGGGTGTTTACTGTAACCCATGGAGATTCATACTGACGATGAAACATAGACATTGCATCGGGATTGAATATAGTAGGCACAATGACGACTTTCGTTCAGGGGGAGTAATGCTTAAAACAGTCAGTATACGTGCCTTTCCTGAGAGGCCAGTATTAGATTGCGATGCACCACTGGGTGTTTACTGTAACCCATGGAGCTTCATATTGACGATGAAACACAGAAATTGCATCGGGATTGAATATAGTAGGCACAATGCCGACTTTCGTTCAGGGGGAGCAATGCTTCAAACAGTCTGTATACGTGCCTTTCCTGAGAGGCCAGTATTAGATTGCGACGCACCACTGGGTGTTTACTGTAACCCTTGGAGCTTCATATTGACGATGAAACACAGAAATTGCATCGGGATTGAATATAGTAGGCACAATGCCGACATTCGTTCAGGGGGAGGAATGCTTCAAACAGTCTGTATACGTGCCTTTCCTGAGATTCCAGTATTAGATTGCGACGCACCACTGGGTGTTTACTGTAACCCTTGGAGCTTCATATTGACGATGAAACACAGAAATTGCATCGGGATTGAATATAGTAGGCACAATGCTGGCTTTCGTTCAGGGGGAGCAATGCTTCAAACAGTCTGTATATGTGCCTTTCCTGAGAGGCCAGTATTAGATTGCGACGCACCACTGGGTGTTTACTGTAACCCTTGGAGCTTCATATTGACGATGAAACACAGAAATTGCATTGGGATTGAATATAGTAGGCACAATGCCGACTTTCGTTCAGGGGGAGCATTGCTTCAAACAGTCTGTATCCGTGCCTATCCTGAGAGGCCAGTGTTAGATTGCGACACACCACTGGGTGTTTACTGTAACTCTTGGAGCTTCATATTGACTATGAAACACAGAAATTGCATCGGGATTGAATATAGTAGGCACAATGCCGACATTCGTTCAGGGGGAGCAATGCTTCAAACAGTCTGTATACGTGCCTTTCCTGAGAGGCCAGTATTAGATTGCGACGCACCACTGGGTGTTTACTGTAACCCTTGGAGCTTCATATTGACGATGAAACACAGAAATTGCATCGGGATTGAATATAGTAGGCACAATGCTGGCTTTCGTTCAGGGGGAGCAATGCTTCAAACAGTCTGTATACGTGCCTTTCCTGAGAGGCCAGTATTAGATTGCGACGCACCACTGGGTGTTTACTGTAACCCTTGGAGCTTCATATTGACGATGAAACACAGAAATTGCATCGGGATTGAATATAGTAGGCACAATGCTGGCTTTCGTTCAGGGGGAGCAATGCTTCAAACAGTCTGTATACGTGCCTTTCCTGAGAGGCCAGTATTAGATTGCGACGCACCACTGGGTGTTTACTGTAACCCTTGGAGCTTCATATTGACGATGAAACACAGAAATTGCATCGAGATTGAATATAGTAGGCACAATGCCGACTTTCGTTCAGGGGGAGCAATGCTTCAAACAGTCTGTATACGTGCCTTTCCTGAGAGGCCAGTATTAGATTGCGACGTACCACTGGGTGTTTACTGTAACCCTTGGAGCTTCATATTGACGATGAAACACAGAAATTGCATCGGGATTGAATATAGTAGGCACAATGTCGAGTTCCTTTCAGGGGAACCAATGCTTCAAACAGTCAGTATATGTGCCTTTCCTGAGATACCAGTATTAGATTGCGACGCACCACTGGGTGTTTACTGTAACCCATGGAGCTGCATATTGACGATGAATCACAGAAATATCATCGGGATTGAATATAGTAGGCACAATGCCCCTTTCGTTCAGGGGGAGTAATGCTTCAAACAGTCTGTATACGTGCCTTTCCTGAGAGGCCAGTATTAGATTGCGACGCACCACTGGGTGTTTACTGTAACCCATGGAGATTCATACTGACGATGAAACATAGACATTGCATCGGGATTGAATATAGTAGGCACAATGACGACTTTCGTTCAGGGGGAGTAATGCTTAAAACAGTCAGTATACGTGCCTTTCCTGAGAGGCCAGTATTAGATTGCGATGCACCACTGGGTGTTTACTGTAACCCATGGAGCTTCATATTGACGATGAAACACAGAAATTGCATCGGGATTGAATATAGTAGGCACAATGCCGACTTTCGTTCAGGGGGAGCAATGCTTCAAACAGTCTGTATACGTGCCTTTCCTGAGAGGCCAGTATTAGATTGCGACGCACCACTGGGTGTTTACTGTAACCCTTGGAGCTTCATATTGACGATGAAACACAGAAATTGCATCGGGATTGAATATAGTAGGCACAATGCCGACATTCGTTCAGGGGGAGGAATGCTTCAAACAGTCTGTATACGTGCCTTTCCTGAGATTCCAGTATTAGATTGCGACGCACCACTGGGTGTTTACTGTAACCCTTGGAGCTTCATATTGACGATGAAACACAGAAATTGCATCGGGATTGAATATAGTAGGCACAATGCTGGCTTTCGTTCAGGGGGAGCAATGCTTCAAACAGTCTGTATATGTGCCTTTCCTGAGAGGCCAGTATTAGATTGCGACGCACCACTGGGTGTTTACTGTAACCCTTGGAGCTTCATATTGACGATGAAACACAGAAATTGCATTGGGATTGAATATAGTAGGCACAATGCCGACTTTCGTTCAGGGGGAGCATTGCTTCAAACAGTCTGTATCCGTGCCTATCCTGAGAGGCCAGTGTTAGATTGCGACACACCACTGGGTGTTTACTGTAACTCTTGGAGCTTCATATTGACTATGAAACACAGAAATTGCATCGGGATTGAATATAGTAGGCACAATGCCGACATTCGTTCAGGGGGAGCAATGCTTCAAACAGTCTGTATACGTGCCTTTCCTGAGAGGCCAGTATTAGACTGCGACGCACAACTGGGTGTTTACTGTAACCCTTGGAGCTTCATATTGACGATGAAACACAGAAATTGCATCTGGATTGAATATAGTAGGCACAATGCCGACTTCCGTCCAGTGGGAGCAATGCTTCAAACAGTCTGTATACGTGCCGTTACAGAGAAGCCAGTATTAGATTGCGACGCACCACTGGGTGTTTACTGTAACCCTTGGAGCTTCATATTGACGATGAAACACAGAAATTGCATCGGGATTGAATATAGTAGGCACAATGCCGACATTCGTTCAGGGGGAGCAATGCTTCAAACAGTCTGTATACGTGCCTTTCCTGGGAGGCCAGTATTAGATTGCGACGCACCACTGGGTGTTTACTGTAACCCTTGGAGCTTCATATTGACGATGAAACACAGAAATTGCATCGGGATTGAATATAGTAGGCACAATGCCGGCTTTCGTTCAGGGGGAGCAATGCTTCAAACAGTCTGTATACATGCCTTTCCTGAGAGGCCAGTATTAGATTGCGACGCACCACTGGGTGTTTACTGTAACCCTTGGAGCTTCATATTGACGATGAAACACAGAAATTGCATCGGGATTGAATATAGTAGGCACAATGCTGGCTTTCGTTCAGGGGGAGCAATGCTTCAAACTGTCTGTATACGTGCCTTTCCTGAGAGGCCAGTATTAGATTGCGACGCACCACTGGGTGTTTACTGTAACCCTTGGAGCTTCATATTGACGATGAAACACAGAAATTGCATCGAGATTGAATATAGTAGGCACAATGCCGACTTTCGTTCAGGGGGAGCAATGCTTCAAACAGTCTGTATACGTGCCTTTCCTGAGAGGCCAGTATTAGATTGCGACGCACCACTGGGTGTTTACTGTAACCCTTGGAGCTTCATATTGACGATGAAACACAGAAATTGCATCGGGATTGAATATAGTAGGCACAATGTCGAGTTCCTTTCAGGGGAACCAATGCTTCAAACAGTCAGTATATGTGCCTTTCCTGAGATGCCAGTATTAGATTGCGACGCACCACTGGGTGTTTACTGTAACCCATGGAGCTGCATATTGACGATGAATCACAGAAATTGCATCGGGATTGAATATAGTAGGCACAATGTCGAGTTCCTTTCAGGGGAACCAATGCTTCAAACAGTCAGAATATGTGCCTTTCCTGAGATGCCAGTATTAGATTGCGACGCACCACTGGGTGTTTACTGTAACCCATGGAGCTTCATATTGACGATGAAACACAGAAATTGCATCGGGATTGAATATAGTAGGCACAATGCCCACTTTCGTTCAGGGGGAGTAATGCTTCAAACAGTCTGTATACGTGCCTTTCCTGAGAGGCCAGTATTAGATTGCGACGCACCACTGGGTGTTTACTGTAACCCATGGAGCTTCATATTGACGATGAAACACAGAAATTGCATCGGGATTGAATATAGTAGGCACAATGCCGACTTTCGTTCAGGGGGAGCAATGCTTCAAACAGTCTGTATACGTGCCTTTCCTGAGAGGCCAGTATTAGATTGCGACGCACCACTGGGTGTTTACTGTAACCCTTGGAGCTTCATATTGACGATGAAACACAGAAATTGCATCGGGATTGAATATAGTAGGCACAATGCCGACTTACGTCCAGGGGGAGCAATGCTTTATACAGTTGTGTACGTCCCTTTCCTGAGATTCCAGTATTAGATTGCGACGCACGACTGGGTGTTTACTGTAACCCATGGAGCTTCATATTGACGATGAAACACAGAAATCGCATTGGGATTGAATATAGTAGGCACAATGCCGACTTCCGTCCAGGTGGAGCAATGCTTCAAACAGTCTGTATGCGTGCCGTTACTGAGAGGCCAGTATTAGATTGCGACGCACCACTGGGTGTTTACTGTAACCCTTGGAGCTTCATATTGACGATGAAACACAGAAATTGCATCGGGATTGAATATAGTAGGCACAATGCCGACATTCGTTCAGGGGGAGCAATGCTTCAAACAGTCTGTATACGTGCCTTTCCTGAGATTCCAGTATTAGATTGCGACGCACCACTGGGTGTTTACTGTAACCCTTGGAGCTTCATATTGACGATGAAACACAGAAATTGCATCGGGATTGAATATAGTAGGCACAATGCTGGCTTTCGTTCAGGGGGAGCAAGGCTTCAAACAGTCTGTATATGTGCCTTTCCTGAGAGGCCAGTATTAGATTGCGACGCACCACTGGGTGTTTACTGTAACCCTTGGAGCTTCATATTGACGATGAAACACAGAAATTGCATCGGGATTGAATATAGTAGGCACAATGCCCACTTTCGTTCAGGGGGAGCAATGCTTCAAACAGTCTGTATACGTGCCTTTCCTGAGAGGCCAGTATTAGATTACGACGAACCACTGGGTGTTTACTGTAACCCTTGGAGCTTCATATTGACGATGAAACACAGAAATTGCATCGGGATTGAATATAGGAGGCACAATGTCGACTTTCGTTCAGGGGAACCAATGCTTCAAACAGTCAGTATATGTGTCGTTCCTGAGAGGCCAGTAATAGATTGCGACGCACCACTGGGTGTTTACTGTAACCCATGGAGATTCATACTGACGATGAAACACAGACATTGCATTGGGATTGAATATAGTAGGCACAATGCCGACTTTCGTTCAGGGGGAGTAATGCTTCAAACAGTCTGTATACGTGCCTTTCCTGAGGGGCCAGTATTAGATTGCAACGCACCACTGGGTGTTTACTGTAACCCATGGAGCTTCATATTGACGATGAAACACAGAAATTGCATCGGGATTGAATATAGTAGGCACAATGCCCACTTTCGTTCAGGGGGAGCAATGCTTCAAACAGTCTGTATACGTGCCTTTCCTGAGAGGCCAGTATTAGATTACGACGAACCACTGGGTGTTTACTGTAACCCTTGGAGCTTCATATTGACGATGAAACACAGAAATTGCATCGGGATTGAATATAGTAGGCACAATGCCGACTTACGTCCAGGGGGAGCAATGCTTTATACAGTTGTGTACGTGCCTTTCCTGAGATTCCAGTATTAGATTGCGACGCACGACTGGGTGTTTACTGTAACCCATGGAGCTTCATATTGACGATGAAACACAGAAATTGCATTGGGATTGAATATAGTAGGCACAATGCCGACTTTCGTTCAGGGGGAGCATTGCTTCAAACAGTCTGTATCCGTGCCTATCCTGAGAGGCCAGTGTTAGATTGCGACACACCACTGGGTGTTTACTGTAACCCATGGAGCTTCATATTGACGATGAAACACAGAAATTGCATCGGGATTGAATATAGTAGGCACAATGCCCACTTTCGTTCAGGGGGAGCAATGCTTCAAACAGTCTGTATACGTGCCTTTCTGAGAGGCCAGTATTAGATTGCGACGCACCACTCGGTGTTTACTGTAACCCTTGGAGCTTCATATTGACGATGAAACACAGAAATTGCATCGGGATTGAATATAGTAGGCACAATGCCGACTTACGTCCAGGGGGAGCAATGCTTTATACAGCTGTGTACGTGCCTTTCCTGAGATTCCAGTATTAGATTGCGACGCACGACTGGGTGTTTACTGTAACCCATGGAGCTTCATATTGACGATGAAACACAGAAATTGCATTGGGATTGAATATAGTAGGCACAATGCCGACTTTCGTTCAGGGGGAGCATTGCTTCAAACAGTCTGTATCCGTGCCTATCCTGAGAGGCCAGTGTTAGATTGCGACACACCACTGGGTGTTTACTATAACTCTTGGAGCTTCATATTGACTATGAAACACAGAAATTGCATCGGGATTGAATATAGTAGGCACAATGCCGACATTCGTTCAGGGGGAGCAATGCTTCAAACAGTCTGTATACGTGCCTTTCCTGAGAGGCCAGTATTAGACTGCGACGCACAACTGGGTGTTTACTGTAACCCTTGGAGCTTCATATTGACGATGAAACACAGAAATTGCATGGGGATTGAATATAGTAGGCACAATGCCGTCTTTCGTTCAGGGTGAGTAATGCTTCAAACAGTCTGTATACGTGCCTTTCCGGAGAGGCCAGTATTAGATTGCGACGCACCACTGGGTGTTTACTGTGACCCATGGAGCTTCATATTGACGATGAAACACAGAAATCGCATCGGGATTGAATATAGTAGGCACAATGCCGACTTCCGTCCAGGTGGAGCAATGCTTCAAACAGTCTGTATGCGTGCCGTTACTGAGAGGCCAGTATTAGATTGCGACGCACCACTGGGTGTTTACTGTAACCCTTGGAGCTTCATATTAACGATGAAACACAGAAATTGCATCGGGATTGAATATAGTAGGCACAATGCCGACATTCGTTCAGGGGGAGCAATGCTTCAAACAGTCTGTATACGTGCCTTTCCTGAGAGGCCAGTATTAGATTGCGACGCACCACTGGGTGTTTACTGTAACCCTTGGAGCTTCATATTGACGATGAAACACAGAAATTGCTTCGAGATTGAATATAGTAGGCACAATGCCGACTTTCGTTCAGGGGGAGCAATGCTTCAAACAGTCTGTATACGTGCCTCTCCTGAGAGGCCAGTATTAGATTGCGACGCACCACTGGGTGTTTACTGTAACCCTTGGAGCTTCATATTGACGATGAAACACAGAAATTGCATCGAGATTGAATTTAGTAGGCACAATGCCCACTTTCGTTCAGGGGGAGCAATGCTTCAAACAGTCTGTATACGTGCCTTTCCTGAGAGGCCAGTATTAGATTACGACGAACCACTGGGTGTTTACTGTAACCCTTGGAGCTTCATATTGACGATGAAACACAGAAATTGCATCGGGATTGAATATAGTAGGCACAATGTCGACTTTCGTTCAGGGGAACCAATGCTTCAAACAGTCAGTATATGTGTCGTTCCTGAGAGGCCAGTAATAGATTGCGACGCACCACTGGGTGTTTACTGTAACCCATGGAGATTCATACTGACGATGAAACACAGACATTGCATCGGGATTGAATATAGTAGGCACAATGCCGACTTTCGTTCAGGGGGAGTAATGCTTCAAACAGTCTGTATACGTGCCTTTCCTGAGAGGCCAGTATTAGATTGCAACGCACCACTGGGTGTTTACTGTAACCCATGGAGCTTCATATTGACGATGAAACACAGAAATTGCATCGGGATTGAATATAGTAGGCACAATGCCCACTTTCGTTCAGGGGGAGCAATGCTTCAAACAGTCTGTATACGTGCCTTTCCTGAGAGGCCAGTATTAGATTACGACGAACCACTGGGTGTTTACTGTAACCCTTGGAGCTTCATATTGACGATGAAACACAGATATTGCATCGGGATTGAATATAGTAGGCACAATGCCGACTTACGTCCAGGGGGAGCAATGCTTTATACAGTTGTGTACGTGAATTTCCTGAGATTCCAGTAATAGATTGCGACGCACGACTGGGTGTTTACTGTAACCCATGGAGCTTCATATTGACGATGAAACACAGAAATTGCATTGGGATTGAATATAGTAGGCACAATGCCGACTTTCGTTCAGGGGGAGCATTGCTTCAAACAGTCTGTATCCGTGCCTATCCTGAGAGGCCAGTGTTAGATTGCGACACACCACTGGGTGTTTACTGTAACTCTTGGAGCTTCATATTGACTATGAAACACAGAAATTGCATCGGGATTGAATATAGTAGGCACAATGCCGACATTCGTTCAGGGGGAGCAATGCTTCAAACAGTCTGTATACGTGCCTTTCCTGAGAGGCCAGTATTAGACTGCGACGCACAACTGGGTGTTTACTGTAACCCTTGGAGCTTCATATTGACGATGAAACACAGAAATTGCATCGGGATTGAATATAGTAGGCACAATGCTGGCTTTCGTTCAGGGGGAGCAATGCTTCAAACAGTCTGTATACGTGCCTTTCCTGAGAGGCCAGTATTAGATTGCGACGCACCACTGGGTGTTTACTGTAACCCTTGGAGCTTCATATTGACGATGAATCACAGAAATTGCATCGGGATTGAATATAGTAGGCACAATGCTGGCTTTCGTTCAGGGGGAGCAATGCTTCAAACAGTCTGTATACGTTCCTTTCCTCAGAGGCCAGTATTAGATTGCGACGCACAACTGGGTGTTTACTGTAACCCTTGGAGCTTCATATTGACGATGAAACACAGAAATTGCATCGAGATTGAATATAGTAGGCACAATGCCGACTTTCGTTCAGGGGGAGCAATGCTTCAAACAGTCTGTATACGTGCCTTTCCTGAGAGGCCAGTATTAGATTGCGACGCACCACTGGGTGTTTACTGTAACCCTTGGGGCTTCATATTGACGATGAAACACAGAAATTGCATCGGGATTGAATATAGTAGGCACAATGTCGAGTTCCTTTCAGGGGAACCAATGCTTCAAACAGTCAGTATATGTGCCTTTCCTGAGATGCCAGTATTAGATTGCGACGCACCACTGGGTGTTTACTGTAACCCATGGAGCTTCATATTGACGATGAAACACAGAAATTGCATCGGGATTGAATATAGTAGGCACATTGCCCACTTTCGTTCAGGGAGTAATGCTTCAAACAGTCTGTATACGTGCCTTTCCTGAGAGGCCAGTATTAGATTGCGACGCACCACTGGGTGTTTACTGTAACCCATGGAGATTCATACTGACGATGAAACATAGACATTACATCGGGTTTGAATATAGTAGGCACAATGCCGACTTTCGTTCAGGGGGAGTAATGCTTCAAGCAGTCAGTATACGTGCCTTTCCTGAGAGGCCAGTATTAGATTGCGACGCACCACTGGGTGTTTACTGTAACCCATGGAGCTTCATATTGACGATGAAACACAGAAATTGCATCGGGATTGAATATAGTAGGCACAATGCCGACTTTCGTTCAGGGGGAGCAATGCTTCGAACAGTCTGTATACGTGCCTTTCTGAGAGGCCAGTATTAGATTGCGACGCACCACTCGGTGTTTACTGTAACCCTTGGAGCTTCATATTGACGATGAAACACAGAAATTGCATCGGGATTGAATATAGTAGGCACAATGCCGACTTACGTCCAGGGGGAGCAATGCTTTATACAGCTGTGTACGTGCCTTTCCTGAGATTCCAGTATTAGATTGCGACGCACGACTGGGTGTTTACTGTAACCCATGGAGCTTCATATTGACGATGAAACACAGAAATTGCATTGGGATTGAATATAGTAGGCACAATGCCGACTTTCGTTCAGGGGGAGCATTGCTTCAAACAGTCTGTATCCGTGCCTATCCTGAGAGGCCAGTATTAGATTGCGACGCACCACTGGGTGTTTACTGTAACCCATGGAGCTTCATATTGACGATGAAACACAGAAATTGCATCGGGATTGAATATAGTAGGCACAATGCCGACTTTCGTTCAGGGGGAGCAATGCTTCAAACAGTCTGTATACGTGCCTTTCCTGAGAGGCCAGTATTAGATTGCGACGCACCACTGGGTGTTTACTGTAACCCTTGGAGCTTCATATTGACGATGAAACACAGAAATTGCATCAGGATTGAATATAGTAGGCACAATGTCGAGTTCCTTTCAGGGGAACCAATGCTTCAAACAGTCAGAATATGTGCCTTTCCTGAGATGCCAGTATTAGATTGCGACGCACCACTGGGTGTTTACTGTAACCCATGGAGCTTCATATTGACGATGAAACACAGAAATTGCATCGGGATTGAATATAGTAGGCACAATGCCCACTTTCGTTCAGGGGGAGTAATGCTTCAAACAGTCTGTATACGTGCCTTTCCTGAGAGGCCAGTATTAGATTGCGACGCACCACTGGGTGTTTACTGTAACCCATGGAGCTTCATATTGACGATGAAACACAGAAATTGCATCGGGATTGAATATAGTAGGCACAATGCCGACTTTCGTTCAGGGGGAGCAATGCTTCAAACAGTCTGTATACGTGCCTTTCCTGAGAGGCCAGTATTAGATTGCGACGCACCACTGGGTGTTTACTGTAACCCTTGGAGCTTCATATTGACGATGAAACACAGAAATTGCATCGGGATTGAATATAGTAGGCACAATGCCGACTTACGTCCAGGGGGAGCAATGCTTTATACAGTTGTGTACGTGCCTTTCCTGAGATTCCAGTATTAGATTGCGACGCACGACTGGGTGTTTACTGTAACCCATGGAGCTTCATATTGACGATGAAACACAGAAATTGCATTGGGATTGAATATAGTAGGCACAATGCCGACTTTCGTTCAGGGGGAGCATTGCTTCAAACAGTCTGTATCCGTGCCTATCCTGAGAGGCCAGTGTTAGATTGCGACACACCACTGGGTGTTTACTGTAACTCTTGGAGCTTCATATTGACTATGAAACACAGAAATTGCATCGGGATTGAATATAGTAGGCACAATGCCGACTTTCGTTCAGGGGGAGCAATGCTTCAAACAGTCTGTATACGTGCCTTTCCTGAGAGGCCAGTATTAGACTGCGACGCACAACTGGGTGTTTACTGTAACCCTTGGAGCTTCATATTGACGATGAAACACAGAAATTGCATCTGGATTGAATATAGTAGGCACAATGCCGACTTCCGTCCAGTGGGAGCAATGCTTCAAACAGTCTGTATACGTGCCGTTACAGAGAAGCCAGTATTAGATTGCGACGCACCACTGGGTGTTTACTGTAACCCTTGGAGCTTCATATTGACGATGAAACACAGAAATTGCATCGGGATTGAATATAGTAGGCACAATGCTGGCTTTCGTTCAGGGGGAGCAATGCTTCACACAGTCTGTATACGTGCCTTTCCTGAGAGGCCAGTATTAGATTGCGACGCACCACTGGGTGTTTACTGTAACCCTTGGAGCTTCATATTGACGATGAAACACAGAAATTGCATCGGGATTGAATATAGTAGGCACAATGCTGGCTTTCGTTCAGGGGGAGCAATGCTTCAAACAGTCTGTATACGTGCCTTTCCTGAGAGGCCAGTATTAGATTGCGACGCACCACTGGGTGTTTACTGTAACCCTTGGAGCTTCATATTGACGATGAAACACAGAAATTGCATCGGGATTGAATATAGTAGGCACAATGCTGGCTTTCGTTCAGGGGGAGCAATGCTTCAAACAGTCTGTATACGTGCCTTTCCTGAGAGGCCAGTATTAGATTGCGACGCACCACTGGGTGTTTACTGTAACCCTTGGAGCTTCATATTGACGATGAAACACAGAAATTGCATCGGGATTGAATATAGTAGGCACAATGCTGGCTTTCGTTCAGGGGGAGCAATGCTTCAAACAGTCTGTATACGTGCCTTTCCTGAGAGGCCAGTATTAGATTGCGACGCACCACTGGGTGTTTACTGTAACCCTTGGAGCTTCATATTGACGATGAAACACAGAAATTGCATCGAGATTGAATATAGTAGGCACAATGCCGACTTTCGTTCAGGGGGAGCAATGCTTCAAACAGTCTGTATACGTGCCTTTCCTGAGAGGCCAGTATTAGATTGCGACGTACCACTGGGTGTTTACTGTAACCCTTGGAGCTTCATATTGACGATGAAACACAGAAATTGCATCGGGATTGAATATAGTAGGCACAATGTCGAGTTCCTTTCAGGGGAACCAATGCTTCAAACAGTCAGTATATGTGCCTTTCCTGAGATACCAGTATTAGATTGCGACGCACCACTGGGTGTTTACTGTAACCCATGGAGCTGCATATTGACGATGAATCACAGAAATATCATCGGGATTGAATATAGTAGGCACAATGCCCCTTTCGTTCAGGGGGAGTAATGCTTCAAACAGTCTGTATACGTGCCTTTCCTGAGAGGCCAGTATTAGATTGCGACGCACCACTGGGTGTTTACTGTAACCCATGGAGATTCATACTGACGATGAAACATAGACATTGCATCGGGATTGAATATAGTAGGCACAATGACGACTTTCGTTCAGGGGGAGTAATGCTTAAAACAGTCAGTATACGTGCCTTTCCTGAGAGGCCAGTATTAGATTGCGATGCACCACTGGGTGTTTACTGTAACCCATGGAGCTTCATATTGACGATGAAACACAGAAATTGCATCGGGATTGAATATAGTAGGCACAATGCCGACTTTCGTTCAGGGGGAGCAATGCTTCAAACAGTCTGTATACGTGCCTTTCCTGAGAGGCCAGTATTAGATTGCGACGCACCACTGGGTGTTTACTGTAACCCTTGGAGCTTCATATTGACGATGAAACACAGAAATTGCATCGGGATTGAATATAGTAGGCACAATGCCGACATTCGTTCAGGGGGAGGAATGCTTCAAACAGTCTGTATACGTGCCTTTCCTGAGATTCCAGTATTAGATTGCGACGCACCACTGGGTGTTTACTGTAACCCTTGGAGCTTCATATTGACGATGAAACACAGAAATTGCATCGGGATTGAATATAGTAGGCACAATGCTGGCTTTCGTTCAGGGGGAGCAATGCTTCAAACAGTCTGTATATGTGCCTTTCCTGAGAGGCCAGTATTAGATTGCGACGCACCACTGGGTGTTTACTGTAACCCTTGGAGCTTCATATTGACGATGAAACACAGAAATTGCATTGGGATTGAATATAGTAGGCACAATGCCGACTTTCGTTCAGGGGGAGCATTGCTTCAAACAGTCTGTATCCGTGCCTATCCTGAGAGGCCAGTGTTAGATTGCGACACACCACTGGGTGTTTACTGTAACTCTTGGAGCTTCATATTGACTATGAAACACAGAAATTGCATCGGGATTGAATATAGTAGGCACAATGCCGACATTCGTTCAGGGGGAGCAATGCTTCAAACAGTCTGTATACGTGCCTTTCCTGAGAGGCCAGTATTAGACTGCGACGCACAACTGGGTGTTTACTGTAACCCTTGGAGCTTCATATTGACGATGAAACACAGAAATTGCATCTGGATTGAATATAGTAGGCACAATGCCGACTTCCGTCCAGTGGGAGCAATGCTTCAAACAGTCTGTATACGTGCCGTTACAGAGAAGCCAGTATTAGATTGCGACGCACCACTGGGTGTTTACTGTAACCCTTGGAGCTTCATATTGACGATGAAACACAGAAATTGCATCGGGATTGAATATAGTAGGCACAATGCCGACATTCGTTCAGGGGGAGCAATGCTTCAAACAGTCTGTATACGTGCCTTTCCTGGGAGGCCAGTATTAGATTGCGACGCACCACTGGGTGTTTACTGTAACCCTTGGAGCTTCATATTGACGATGAAACACAGAAATTGCATCGGGATTGAATATAGTAGGCACAATGCCGGCTTTCGTTCAGGGGGAGCAATGCTTCAAACAGTCTGTATACATGCCTTTCCTGAGAGGCCAGTATTAGATTGCGACGCACCACTGGGTGTTTACTGTAACCCTTGGAGCTTCATATTGACGATGAAACACAGAAATTGCATCGGGATTGAATATAGTAGGCACAATGCTGGCTTTCGTTCAGGGGGAGCAATGCTTCAAACTGTCTGTATACGTGCCTTTCCTGAGAGGCCAGTATTAGATTGCGACGCACCACTGGGTGTTTACTGTAACCCTTGGAGCTTCATATTGACGATGAAACACAGAAATTGCATCGAGATTGAATATAGTAGGCACAATGCCGACTTTCGTTCAGGGGGAGCAATGCTTCAAACAGTCTGTATACGTGCCTTTCCTGAGAGGCCAGTATTAGATTGCGACGCACCACTGGGTGTTTACTGTAACCCTTGGAGCTTCATATTGACGATGAAACACAGAAATTGCATCGGGATTGAATATAGTAGGCACAATGTCGAGTTCCTTTCAGGGGAACCAATGCTTCAAACAGTCAGTATATGTGCCTTTCCTGAGATGCCAGTATTAGATTGCGACGCACCACTGGGTGTTTACTGTAACCCATGGAGCTGCATATTGACGATGAATCACAGAAATTGCATCGGGATTGAATATAGTAGGCACAATGTCGAGTTCCTTTCAGGGGAACCAATGCTTCAAACAGTCAGAATATGTGCCTTTCCTGAGATGCCAGTATTAGATTGCGACGCACCACTGGGTGTTTACTGTAACCCATGGAGCTTCATATTGACGATGAAACACAGAAATTGCATCGGGATTGAATATAGTAGGCACAATGCCCACTTTCGTTCAGGGGGAGTAATGCTTCAAACAGTCTGTATACGTGCCTTTCCTGAGAGGCCAGTATTAGATTGCGACGCACCACTGGGTGTTTACTGTAACCCATGGAGCTTCATATTGACGATGAAACACAGAAATTGCATCGGGATTGAATATAGTAGGCACAATGCCGACTTTCGTTCAGGGGGAGCAATGCTTCAAACAGTCTGTATACGTGCCTTTCCTGAGAGGCCAGTATTAGATTGCGACGCACCACTGGGTGTTTACTGTAACCCTTGGAGCTTCATATTGACGATGAAACACAGAAATTGCATCGGGATTGAATATAGTAGGCACAATGCCGACTTACGTCCAGGGGGAGCAATGCTTTATACAGTTGTGTACGTCCCTTTCCTGAGATTCCAGTATTAGATTGCGACGCACGACTGGGTGTTTACTGTAACCCATGGAGCTTCATATTGACGATGAAACACAGAAATCGCATTGGGATTGAATATAGTAGGCACAATGCCGACTTCCGTCCAGGTGGAGCAATGCTTCAAACAGTCTGTATGCGTGCCGTTACTGAGAGGCCAGTATTAGATTGCGACGCACCACTGGGTGTTTACTGTAACCCTTGGAGCTTCATATTGACGATGAAACACAGAAATTGCATCGGGATTGAATATAGTAGGCACAATGCCGACATTCGTTCAGGGGGAGCAATGCTTCAAACAGTCTGTATACGTGCCTTTCCTGAGATTCCAGTATTAGATTGCGACGCACCACTGGGTGTTTACTGTAACCCTTGGAGCTTCATATTGACGATGAAACACAGAAATTGCATCGGGATTGAATATAGTAGGCACAATGCTGGCTTTCGTTCAGGGGGAGCAAGGCTTCAAACAGTCTGTATATGTGCCTTTCCTGAGAGGCCAGTATTAGATTGCGACGCACCACTGGGTGTTTACTGTAACCCTTGGAGCTTCATATTGACGATGAAACACAGAAATTGCATCGGGATTGAATATAGTAGGCACAATGCCCACTTTCGTTCAGGGGGAGCAATGCTTCAAACAGTCTGTATACGTGCCTTTCCTGAGAGGCCAGTATTAGATTACGACGAACCACTGGGTGTTTACTGTAACCCTTGGAGCTTCATATTGACGATCAAACACAGAAATTGCATCGGGATTGAATATAGGAGGCACAATGTCGACTTTCGTTCAGGGGAACCAATGCTTCAAACAGTCAGTATATGTGTCGTTCCTGAGAGGCCAGTAATAGATTGCGACGCACCACTGGGTGTTTACTGTAACCCATGGAGATTCATACTGACGATGAAACACAGACATTGCATTGGGATTGAATATAGTAGGCACAATGCCGACTTTCGTTCAGGGGGAGTAATGCTTCAAACAGTCTGTATACGTGCCTTTCCTGAGGGGCCAGTATTAGATTGCAACGCACCACTGGGTGTTTACTGTAACCCATGGAGCTTCATATTGACGATGAAACACAGAAATTGCATCGGGATTGAATATAGTAGGCACAATGCCCACTTTCGTTCAGGGGGAGCAATGCTTCAAACAGTCTGTATACGTGCCTTTCCTGAGAGGCCAGTATTAGATTACGACGAACCACTGGGTGTTTACTGTAACCCTTGGAGCTTCATATTGACGATGAAACACAGAAATTGCATCGGGATTGAATATAGTAGGCACAATGCCGACTTACGTCCAGGGGGAGCAATGCTTTATACAGTTGTGTACGTGCCTTTCCTGAGATTCCAGTATTAGATTGCGACGCACGACTGGGTGTTTACTGTAACCCATGGAGCTTCATATTGACGATGAAACACAGAAATTGCATTGGGATTGAATATAGTAGGCACAATGCCGACTTTCGTTCAGGGGGAGCATTGCTTCAAACAGTCTGTATCCGTGCCTATCCTGAGAGGCCAGTGTTAGATTGCGACACACCACTGGGTGTTTACTGTAACCCATGGAGCTTCATATTGACGATGAAACACAGAAATTGCATCGGGATTGAATATAGTAGGCACAATGCCCACTTTCGTTCAGGGGGAGCAATGCTTCAAACAGTCTGTATACGTGCCTTTCTGAGAGGCCAGTATTAGATTGCGACGCACCACTCGGTGTTTACTGTAACCCTTGGAGCTTCATATTGACGATGAAACACAGAAATTGCATCGGGATTGAATATAGTAGGCACAATGCCGACTTACGTCCAGGGGGAGCAATGCTTTATACAGCTGTGTACGTGCCTTTCCTGAGATTCCAGTATTAGATTGCGACGCACGACTGGGTGTTTACTGTAACCCATGGAGCTTCATATTGACGATGAAACACAGAAATTGCATTGGGATTGAATATAGTAGGCACAATGCCGACTTTCGTTCAGGGGGAGCATTGCTTCAAACAGTCTGTATCCGTGCCTATCCTGAGAGGCCAGTGTTAGATTGCGACACACCACTGGGTGTTTACTATAACTCTTGGAGCTTCATATTGACTATGAAACACAGAAATTGCATCGGGATTGAATATAGTAGGCACAATGCCGACATTCGTTCAGGGGGAGCAATGCTTCAAACAGTCTGTATACGTGCCTTTCCTGAGAGGCCAGTATTAGACTGCGACGCACAACTGGGTGTTTACTGTAACCCTTGGAGCTTCATATTGACGATGAAACACAGAAATTGCATGGGGATTGAATATAGTAGGCACAATGCCGTCTTTCGTTCAGGGTGAGTAATGCTTCAAACAGTCTGTATACGTGCCTTTCCGGAGAGGCCAGTATTAGATTGCGACGCACCACTGGGTGTTTACTGTGACCCATGGAGCTTCATATTGACGATGAAACACAGAAATCGCATCGGGATTGAATATAGTAGGCACAATGCCGACTTCCGTCCAGGTGGAGCAATGCTTCAAACAGTCTGTATGCGTGCCGTTACTGAGAGGCCAGTATTAGATTGCGACGCACCACTGGGTGTTTACTGTAACCCTTGGAGCTTCATATTAACGATGAAACACAGAAATTGCATCGGGATTGAATATAGTAGGCACAATGCCGACATTCGTTCAGGGGGAGCAATGCTTCAAACAGTCTGTATACGTGCCTTTCCTGAGAGGCCAGTATTAGATTGCGACGCACCACTGGGTGTTTACTGTAACCCTTGGAGCTTCATATTGACGATGAAACACAGAAATTGCTTCGAGATTGAATATAGTAGGCACAATGCCGACTTTCGTTCAGGGGGAGCAATGCTTCAAACAGTCTGTATACGTGCCTCTCCTGAGAGGCCAGTATTAGATTGCGACGCACCACTGGGTGTTTACTGTAACCCTTGGAGCTTCATATTGACGATGAAACACAGAAATTGCATCGAGATTGAATTTAGTAGGCACAATGCCCACTTTCGTTCAGGGGGAGCAATGCTTCAAACAGTCTGTATACGTGCCTTTCCTGAGAGGCCAGTATTAGATTACGACGAACCACTGGGTGTTTACTGTAACCCTTGGAGCTTCATATTGACGATGAAACACAGAAATTGCATCGGGATTGAATATAGTAGGCACAATGTCGACTTTCGTTCAGGGGAACCAATGCTTCAAACAGTCAGTATATGTGTCGTTCCTGAGAGGCCAGTAATAGATTGCGACGCACCACTGGGTGTTTACTGTAACCCATGGAGATTCATACTGACGATGAAACACAGACATTGCATCGGGATTGAATATAGTAGGCACAATGCCGACTTTCGTTCAGGGGGAGTAATGCTTCAAACAGTCTGTATACGTGCCTTTCCTGAGAGGCCAGTATTAGATTGCAACGCACCACTGGGTGTTTACTGTAACCCATGGAGCTTCATATTGACGATGAAACACAGAAATTGCATCGGGATTGAATATAGTAGGCACAATGCCCACTTTCGTTCAGGGGGAGCAATGCTTCAAACAGTCTGTATACGTGCCTTTCCTGAGAGGCCAGTATTAGATTACGACGAACCACTGGGTGTTTACTGTAACCCTTGGAGCTTCATATTGACGATGAAACACAGATATTGCATCGGGATTGAATATAGTAGGCACAATGCCGACTTACGTCCAGGGGGAGCAATGCTTTATACAGTTGTGTACGTGAATTTCCTGAGATTCCAGTAATAGATTGCGACGCACGACTGGGTGTTTACTGTAACCCATGGAGCTTCATATTGACGATGAAACACAGAAATTGCATTGGGATTGAATATAGTAGGCACAATGCCGACTTTCGTTCAGGGGGAGCATTGCTTCAAACAGTCTGTATCCGTGCCTATCCTGAGAGGCCAGTGTTAGATTGCGACACACCACTGGGTGTTTACTGTAACTCTTGGAGCTTCATATTGACTATGAAACACAGAAATTGCATCGGGATTGAATATAGTAGGCACAATGCCGACATTCGTTCAGGGGGAGCAATGCTTCAAACAGTCTGTATACGTGCCTTTCCTGAGAGGCCAGTATTAGACTGCGACGCACAACTGGGTGTTTACTGTAACCCTTGGAGCTTCATATTGACGATGAAACACAGAAATTGCATCGGGATTGAATATAGTAGGCACAATGCTGGCTTTCGTTCAGGGGGAGCAATGCTTCAAACAGTCTGTATACGTGCCTTTCCTGAGAGGCCAGTATTAGATTGCGACGCACCACTGGGTGTTTACTGTAACCCTTGGAGCTTCATATTGACGATGAATCACAGAAATTGCATCGGGATTGAATATAGTAGGCACAATGCTGGCTTTCGTTCAGGGGGAGCAATGCTTCAAACAGTCTGTATACGTTCCTTTCCTCAGAGGCCAGTATTAGATTGCGACGCACAACTGGGTGTTTACTGTAACCCTTGGAGCTTCATATTGACGATGAAACACAGAAATTGCATCGAGATTGAATATAGTAGGCACAATGCCGACTTTCGTTCAGGGGGAGCAATGCTTCAAACAGTCTGTATACGTGCCTTTCCTGAGAGGCCAGTATTAGATTGCGACGCACCACTGGGTGTTTACTGTAACCCTTGGGGCTTCATATTGACGATGAAACACAGAAATTGCATCGGGATTGAATATAGTAGGCACAATGTCGAGTTCCTTTCAGGGGAACCAATGCTTCAAACAGTCAGTATATGTGCCTTTCCTGAGATGCCAGTATTAGATTGCGACGCACCACTGGGTGTTTACTGTAACCCATGGAGCTTCATATTGACGATGAAACACAGAAATTGCATCGGGATTGAATATAGTAGGCACATTGCCCACTTTCGTTCAGGGAGTAATGCTTCAAACAGTCTGTATACGTGCCTTTCCTGAGAGGCCAGTATTAGATTGCGACGCACCACTGGGTGTTTACTGTAACCCATGGAGATTCATACTGACGATGAAACATAGACATTACATCGGGTTTGAATATAGTAGGCACAATGCCGACTTTCGTTCAGGGGGAGTAATGCTTCAAGCAGTCAGTATACGTGCCTTTCCTGAGAGGCCAGTATTAGATTGCGACGCACCACTGGGTGTTTACTGTAACCCATGGAGCTTCATATTGACGATGAAACACAGAAATTGCATCGGGATTGAATATAGTAGGCACAATGCCGACTTTCGTTCAGGGGGAGCAATGCTTCGAACAGTCTGTATACGTGCCTTTCTGAGAGGCCAGTATTAGATTGCGACGCACCACTCGGTGTTTACTGTAACCCTTGGAGCTTCATATTGACGATGAAACACAGAAATTGCATCGGGATTGAATATAGTAGGCACAATGCCGACTTACGTCCAGGGGGAGCAATGCTTTATACAGCTGTGTACGTGCCTTTCCTGAGATTCCAGTATTAGATTGCGACGCACGACTGGGTGTTTACTGTAACCCATGGAGCTTCATATTGACGATGAAACACAGAAATTGCATTGGGATTGAATATAGTAGGCACAATGCCGACTTTCGTTCAGGGGGAGCATTGCTTCAAACAGTCTGTATCCGTGCCTATCCTGAGAGGCCAGTGTTAGATTGCGACACACCACTGGGTGTTTACTGTAACTCTTGGAGCTTCATATTGACTATGAAACACAGAAATTGCATCGGGATTGAATATAGTAGGCACAATGCCGACATTCGTTCAGGGGGAGCAATGCTTCAAACAGTCTGTATACGTGCCTTTCCTGAGAGGCCAGTATTAGACTGCGACGCACAACTGGGTGTTTACTGTAACCCTTGGAGCTTCATATTGACGATGAAACACAGAAATTGCATGGGGATTGAATATAGTAGGCACAATGCCGTCTTTCGTTCAGGGTGAGTAATGCTTCAAACAGTCTGTATACGTGCCTTTCCGGAGAGGCCAGTATTAGATTGCGACGCACCACTGGGTGTTTACTGTGACCCATGGAGCTTCATATTGACGATGAAACACAGAAATCGCATCGGGATTGAATATAGTAGGCACAATGCCGACTTCCGTCCAGGTGGAGCAATGCTTCAAACAGTCTGTATGCGTGCCGTTACTGAGAGGCCAGTATTAGATTGCGACGCACCACTGGGTGTTTACTGTAACCCTTGGAGCTTCATATTAACGATGAAACACAGAAATTGCATCGGGATTGAATATAGTAGGCACAATGCCGACATTCGTTCAGGGGGAGCAATGCTTCAAACAGTCTGTATACGTGCCTTTCCTGAGAGGCCAGTATTAGATTGCGACGCACCACTGGGTGTTTACTGTAACCCTTGGAGCTTCATATTGACGATGAAACACAGAAATTGCTTCGAGATTGAATATAGTAGGCACAATGCCGACTTTCGTTCAGGGGGAGCAATGCTTCAAACAGTCTGTATACGTGCCTTTCCTGAGAGGCCAGTATTAGATTGCGACGCACCACTGGGTGTTTACTGTAACCCTTGGAGCTTCATATTGACGATGAAACACAGAAATTGCATCGGGATTGAATATAGTAGGCACAATGTCGACTTTCGTTCAGGGGAACCAATGCTTCAAACAGTCTGTATACGTGCCCTTCCTGAGAAGCCAGTATTAGATTGCGATGCACCACTGGGTGTTTACTGTAACCCTAGGAGCTTCATATTGACGATGAAACACAGAAATTGCATCGGGATTGAATATAGTAGGCACAATGCCGTTTTTCGTTCAGGGGGATCAATGCTTCAAACAGTCTGTATACGTGCCTTTCCTGAGAGGCCAGTATTAGATTGCGACGCACCACTGGGTGTTTACTGTAACCCATGGAGGTTCATATTGACGATTAAACACAGAAATTGCATCGGGACTGAATATAGTAGGCACAATGCCGACTTCCGTCCAGGGGGAGCAATGCTTCAAACAGTCTGTATACTTGCCGTTACAGAGAGGCCAGTAATATTTTGCGACGCACCACTGGGTGTTTACTGTAACTCTTGGAGCTTCATATTGACGATGAAACACAGAAATTGCATCGGGATTGAGTGTAGTAGGGACAATGCTGACTTACGTCCAGGGGGAGCAATGCTTCATACAGTTGTACACGTGCCTTTCCTGAGATTCCAGTATTAGATTGCGACGCACGACTGGGTGTTTACTGTAACCCATGGAGGTTCATATTGACGATGAAACACGGAAATTGCATCGGGATTGAACATAGTAGGCACAATGCCGACCTTCGTTCAGGGGGAGTAATGCTTCAAACAGTCTGTATACGTGCCTTTCCTGAGAGGCCAGTGTTAGATTGCGACACACCACTGGGTGTTTACTGTAACTCTTGGAGTTTCATATTGACTATGAAACACAGAAATTGCATCGGGATAAAATATAATAGGCACAATGCCGACTTTCGTTCAGGGGGAGCAATGCTTCAAACAGTCTGCATACGTGCCTTTCCTGAGAGGCCAGTATTAGACTGCGACGCACCACTGGGTGTTTACTGTAACCCTTGGAGCTTCATATTGACGATGAAACACAGAAATTGCATCGGGATTGAATATAGTAGGCACAACGCCGACTTTCGTTCAGGGTGAGTAATGCTTCAAACAGTCTGTATACGTGCCTTTCCTGAGAGGCCAGTATTAGATTGCGACGCACCAATGGGTGTTTACTGTAACCCATGGAGCTACATATTGACGATGAAACACAGAAATTGCATCGGGATTGAATATAGTAGGCACAAGGCCGACTTCCGTCCAGGGGGAGCAATGCTTCAAACAGTCTGTGTACGTGCCGTTACAGAGAGGCCAGTATTAGATTGCGGCGCACCACTGGGTGTTTACTGTAACCCTTGGAGCTTCATATTGACGATGAAACACAGATATTGCATCGGGATTGAATATAGTAGGCACAATGTCGAGTTCCGTTCAGGGGTACCAATGCTTCAAAGAGTCAGTATATGTGCCTTTCCTGAGAGGCCAGTACTAGATTGCGACGCACCACTGGGTGTTTACTGTATCCCATGGGGCTTCATACTGACGATGAGACACAGAAATTGCATCGGGATTGAATATAGTAGGCACAATGCCCACTTTCCTTCAGGGGGAGTAATGCTTCAAACAGACTGTATACGTGCCTTTCCTGAGAGGCCAGTATCAGATTGCGACGCACCACTGGGTGTTTACTGTAACCCTTGGAGCTTCATATTGACGATGAAACACAGAAGTTGCATCGGGATTGAATATAGTAGGCACAATGCTTACTTACGTCCAGGGGGAGCAATGCTTCATACAGTTGTATACGTGCCTTTCCTGAGATTCCAGTATTTGGTTGCGACGCACGACTGGGTGTTTACTGTAACCCATGGAGCTTCATATTGACGATGAAACACAGAAATTGCATCGGGAATGAATATAGTAGTCACAATGCCGACTTTCGTTCAGGGGGAGTAATGCTTCAAACAGTCTGTATACGTGCGTTTCCTGAGAGGCCAGTATTAGACTGCGACGCACCATGGGGGTTTTCTGCCTCCCTTGGAGCTTCATATTGACGATGAAACACAGAAATTGCATCGGGATTGAACATAGTAGTCACAATGCCGACTTACGGCCAGGGGGAGCAATGCTTCAAACAGTCTGTTTACGTGCCGTTATTAAGAGGCCAGTATTAGATTGCGACGCACAACTGGGTGTTTACTGTAACCCTTGGAACTTCATATTGACGATGAAACACAGTAATTGCATCGGGATTGAATATAGTAGGCACAATGCCGACTTACGTCCTCGGGGAGCAATGGTTTAAACAGTCTGTATAAGTGCCGTTACTGAGAGTCCAGTATTAGATTGCGACGCACCACTGGGTGTTTACTGTATCCCTTGGTGCTTCATATTGACGATGAAACACAGAAATTGCATTGGGATTGAATATAGTAGGCACAATGCCGACTTACGTCCAGGGGGAGTAATGCTTCAATCAGTCTGTATACGTGCCTTTCCTGAGAGGCCAGTATTAGATTGCGACGCACCACTGGGTGTTTACTGTAACCCTTGGAGCTTTATATTGACGATGAAACACAGAAAATGCATCGGGATTTAATATAGTAGGCACAATGCCGACTTACGTCCAGGGGGAGTAATGCTTCAAACAGTCTGTATATGTGCCGTTACTGAGAGGCCAGTATTAGACTGCGACGCACCACTGGTCGTTTACTGTAACCCTTGGAGCATCATATTGACGATGAAACACAGAAATCGCATTGGGATTGAATATAGTAGGCACAATACCGACTTACGTCCAGGGGGAGCAATGCTTCAAACAGTCTGTATACGTGCCGTTACTGAGAGGCCAGTATTAGATTGCGACGCAACTCTGGGTGTATACTGTAACCCTTGGAGCTTCATATTGACGATGAAACACAGAAATTGCATCGGGATTCAATATAGTAGGCACAATGCCGACTTACGTCCAGGGGGAGTAATGCTTCAAACAGTCAGTATACGTGGCTTTCCTGAGAGGCCTGTATTAGATTGCGACGCACCACTGGGTGTTTACTGTAACCCTTGGAGCTTCATATTGACGATGAGACACAGAAATTGCATCGGGATTGAATATAGTAGTCACAATGTCGAGTTTCGTTCAGGGGGACCAATGCTTCAAACAGTCAGTATATGTGCCTTTCCTGAGAGGCCAGTATTAGATTGCGACGCACCACGGGGAGTTTACTGTATCCCATGGAGCTTCATATTGACGATGAAACACAGAAATTGCATCGGGATTGAATATAGAAGGCACAATGCCGACTTACGTCCATGGGGAGCAATGCTTCAAACAGTCTGTATACGTGCCGTTACTGTGAGGCCTGTATTAGATTGCGACGCACCACTGGGTCTTTACTGTTACCCTTGGAGCTTCATATGGAGAATAAAAGACAGAAATTGCATCGGGATTGAATATAGTAGGCACAATGCCGACTTACGTCCAGGGGGAGTAACGCTTCAAACAGCGTGTATACGTGCCTTTCCTTAAAGGCCAGTATTAGATTGCGTCGCACCACTGGGTAATTACTGTAACCCTTGGAGCTTCATATTGACGATGAAACACAGAAATTGCATCGGGATTGAATATAGTAGGCACAATGACGACTTACGTCCAGGGAGAGTAATGCTACAAACTGTCTGTATACGTGACTTTCCTAAGAGGCCAGTATTAGATTGCGTGCACTACTGGGTGTTTACTGTAACCCTTGGAGCTTCATATTGACGATGAAACACAGAAATTGCATCGGGATTGAATATAGTAGGCGCAATGCCAACTTACGTCTAGGGGGAGCAATGCTTCAAACAGTCTGTGTACGTGCCTTTCCTGAGAGGCCAGTATTAGATTGCGACGCACCACTGGGTGTTTACTGTAACCCTTGGAGCATCATATTGACGATGAAACACAGAAATTGCATCGGGATTGAATATAGTAGGCACAATACCGACTTACGTCCAGGGGGAGCAATGCTTCAAACAGTCTGTATACGTGCCGTTACTGAGAGGCCTGTATTAGATTGCGACGCACCACTGGGTGTTTACTGTAACCCTTGGAGCTTCATATAGACGATGAAACACAGAAATTGCATCGGGATTGAATATAGTAGGCGCAATGCCAACTTACGTCTAGGGGGAGCAATGCTTCAAACAGTCTGTGTACATTCCTTTCCTGAGAGGCCAGTATTAGATTGCGACGCACCACTGGGTGTTTACTGTAACCCTTGGAGCTTCATATTGACGATGAAACACAGAAATTGCATCGGGATTGAATATAGTAGGCACAATGCCGACTTACGTCCAGGGGGAGCAATGCTTCAAACAGTCTGTATACGTGTCGTTACAGAGAGGTCAGTATTAGATTGCGACGCACCACTGGGTGTTTACTGTAACCCTTGGAGCTTCATATTGACGATGAAACACAGAAATTGCATCGGGATTGAATATAGTAGCCACAATGCCGACTTACGTCCAGGGGGAGTAATGCTTCAAACAGTCTGTATATGTGCCGTTACTGAGAGGCCAGTATTAGATTGCGACGCACCACTGGTGTTTACTGTAACCCTTGGAGCATCATATTGACGATGAAACACAGAAATTGCATCGGGATTGAATATAGTAGGCACAATACCGACTTACGTCCAGGGGGAGCAATGCTTAAACAGTCTGTATACGTGTCGTTACTGAGAGCCCAGTATTGGATTGCGACGCACCTCTGGGTGTTTACTGTAACCCTTGGAGCTTCATATTGACGATGAAACACAGAAATTGCATCGGGATTGAATATAGTAGGCACAATGCCGACTTACGTCCAGGGGGAGTAATGCTTCAAACAGTCTGTATCGGTGCCTTTCCTGAGAGGCCAGTATTAGATTGAGACGCACCACTGGGTATTTACTGTAACCCTTCGAGCTTCATATTGACGATGAAACACAGAAATTGCATCGGGATTGAATATAGTATGCACAATGCCGACTTACGTCCAGGGGGAGTAATGCTTCAAACAGTCTGTATATGTGCCGTTACTGAGTGGCCACTATTAGACTGCGACGCACCACTGGGTGTTTACTGTAACCCTTGGAGGTTCATATTGACGATGAAACACAGTAATTGCATCGGGATTGAATATAGTAGGCACAATGCCGACTTACGTCCAGGGGGAGTAATGCTTCAAACAGTCTGTATACGTGCCTTTCCTGAGAGGCCAGTATTAGATTGCGACGCACCACAGTGTGATTACTGTAACCCTTGGAGCTTCATATTGACTATGAAACACAGAAATTCCATCGGGATTGAATATAGTAGGCACAATGCCGACTTTCGTTCAGGGGGAGCAATGCTTCAAACAGTCTGTATACGTGCCTTTCCTGAGAGGCCATTATTAGATTGGGACGCACCACTGGGTGTTTACAGTAACCCATGGAGTTTCATATTGACGATGAAACACAGAAATTGCATCGGGATTGAATATAGTAGGCACAATGCCGACTTTCGTTCAGGGGTAGCAATGCTTCAAACAGTCTGTATACGTGCCTTTCCTGAGAGGCCAGTATTAGATTGCGACGCACCACTGGGTGTTTACTGTAACCCATGGAGCTTCATATTCACGATGAAACACAGAAATTGCATCGGGATTGAATATAGTAGGCACAATATCGACTTTCGTTCAGGGGGAGCAATGCTTCAAACAATCTGTATACGTGCCTTTCCTGAGAGGCCAGTATTAGATTGCGACGCACCACTGGGTGTTTACTGTAACCCTTGGAGATTCATATTGACGATGAAACACAGAAATTGCATCGGGATTGAATATAGTTGGCACAATGCCGACTTTCGTTCAGGGGGAGTAATGCTTCAAACAGTCTGTATACTTGCCTTTCCTGAGAGGCCAGTGTTAGATTGCGACGCACCACTGGGTGTTTACTGTAGCCCATGGAGCTTCATATTGACGATGAAACACAGAAATTGCATCGGGATTGAATATAGTAGGCACAATTCCGACTATCGTTCAGGGGGAGCAATGCTTCAAACAGTCTGTATACGTGCCTTTCCTGAGAGGCCAGTATTAGATTGCGACGTACCACTGGGTGTTTACTGCAACCCTTGGAGCTTCATATTCACGATGAAACACAGAAATTGCATCGGGATTGAATATAGTAGGCACAATGCCGACTTTCGTTCAGGGGAGTAATGCTTCAAACAGTCTGTATATGTGCCTTTCCAGAGAGGCCAGTATTAGATTGCGACGCACCACTGGCTGTTTACTGTAACCCATGGAGCTTCATACTGACACTGAAACACAGACATTTCATCGGGTTGAATATAGTAGGCACAATGCCGACTTTCGTTCAGGGTGAGTAATGCTTCAAACAGTCTGTATACGTGCCTTTCTTTGGAGTCCAGTATTAAATTGCGACGCACCACTGGGTGTTTACTGTAACCCATGGAGCTTCATATTGACGATGAAACAAAGAAATTGCATCGGGATTGAATATAGTAGGCACAATGCCGACTTACGTCCAGGGTGAGCAAAGTTTCATACAGTTGTATACGTGCCATTCCTGAGATTCCAGTATTAGATTGCGACGCACGACTGGGTGTTTACTGTAACCCATGGAGCTTCATATTGACGATGAAACACAGAAATTGAATCGAAATTGAATATAGTAGGCACAATGCCGACTTTCGTTCAGGTGGAGCAATGCTTCAAACAGTCTGTATACGTGCCTCTCCTGAGAGGCCAGTATTAGATTGCGACGCACCACTGGGTGTTTACTGTAACCCTTGGAGCTTCATATTGACGATGAAACACAGATATTGCATCGGGATTGAATATATTTGGCACAATGCCGACGTACGTCCAGGGGGAGCAATGCTTCAAACGGTCTGTATACGTGCCTTTCCTGAGAGGCCAGTATTAGATTGCTACGCACCACTGGGTGTTTACTGTAACCCTTGGAGCTTCATATTGACGATGAAACGCAGAAATTGCATCGGGATTGAATATAGTAGGCACAATGCTGGCTTTCGTTCAGGGGGAGCAATGCTTCAAACAGTCTGTATACGTGCCTTTCCTGAGAGGCCAGTATTAGATTGCGACGCACCACTGGGTGTTTACTGTAACCCTTGGCGCTTCATATTGACGATGAAACACAGAAATTGCATCGGGATTGAATATAGTAGGCACAATGCCGACTTACGTCCAAGGGGAGCAAGGCTTCATACAGTTGTATACGTGCCTTTCCTGAGATTCCCGTATTAGATTGCGACGCACGACTGGGTGTTTACTGTAACCCATGGAGCTTCATATTGACGATGAGACACAGAAATTGCATCGGGATTGAATATACTAGGCGCAATGCCGACTTACGTCCAGGGGGAGCAATGCTTCAAACAGTCTGTATACGTGCCGTTACTGAGAGGCCAGTATTAGATTGCGACGCAACTCTGGCTGTATACTGTAACCCTTGGAGCATCATATTGACGATGAAACGCAGAAGTTGCATCGTGATTGAATATAGTAGGCACAATGCTGACTTACGTCCTGGGGGAGCAATGCTTCATACAGTTGTATACGTGCCTTTCCTGAGATTCCAGTATTAGGTTGCGACGCACGACTGGGTGTTTACTGTAACCCATGGAGCTTCATATTGACGATGAAACACAGAAATTGCATCGGGATTGAATATAGTAGGCACAATGCCGACTTACGTCCTCGGGGAGCAATGGTTTAAACAGTCTGTATAAGTGCCGTTACTGAGAGTCCAGTATTAGATTGCGACGCACCACTGGGTGTTTACTGTATCCCTTGGTGCTTCATATTGACGATAAAACACAGAAATTGGATCTGGATTGAACATAGTAGTCACAATGCCGACTTACGTCCAGGGGGAGCAATGCTTCAAACAGTCTGTTTACGTGCCGTTACTAAGAGGCCAGTATTAGATTGCGACGCACAACTGGGTGTTTACTGTAACCCTTGGAACTTCATATTGACGATGAAACACAGAAATTGCATCGGGATTGAATATAGTAGGCACGATGCCGACTTACGTCCTCGGGGAGCAATGGTTTAAACAGTCTGTATAAGTGCCGTTACTGAGAGTCCAGTATTAGATTGCGACGCACCACTGGGTGTTTACTGTATCCCTTGGAGCTTCATATTGAGAATAAAAGACAGAAATTGCATCGGGATTAAATGTAGTAGGCACAATGCCGACTTACGTCCAGGGGGAGTAACGCTTCAAACAGTCTGTATACGTGCCTTTCCTAAAAGGCCAGTATTAGATTGCGACGCACCACTGGGTAATTACTGTAACCCTTGGAGCTTCATATTGACGATGAAACACAGAAATTGCATCGGGATTGAATATAGTAGGCAGAATGCCGACTTACGTCCAGGGAGAGTAATGCTACAAACAGTCTGTATACGCGACTTTCCTGAGAGACCAGTATTAGATTGCGTGCACTACTGGGTGTTTACTGTAACCCTTGGAGCTTCATACTGACGATGAAACACAGAAATTGCATCGGGATTGAATATAGTAGGCGCAATGCCGACTTACGTCTAGGGGGAGCAATGCTTCAAACAGTCTGTGTACGTGCCTTTCCTGAGAGGCCAGTATTAGATTGCGACGCACCACTGGGTTTTTACTGTAACCCTTGGAGCTTCATATTGACGATGAAACACAGAAATTGCATTGGGATTGAATATAGTAGGCACAATGCCGACTTACGTCTAGGGGGAGTAATGCTTCAATCCTCTGTATACGTGCCTCTCCTGAGAGGCCAGTATTAGATTGCGACGCACAACTGGGTGTTTACTGTAACCCTTGGAGCTTCATATTGACGATGAAACACAGAAATTGCATCGGGATTGAATATAGTAGTCAGAATGTCGAGTTTCGTTCAGGGGGACCAATGCTTCAAACAGTCAGTATATGTGCCTTTCCTGAGAGGCCAGTATTAGATTGCGACGCACCACTGGGCGTTTACTGTATCCCATGGAGCTTCATATTGACGATGAAACACAGAAATTGCATCGGGATAGAACATAGTAGTCAAAATGCCGACTTACGTCCAGGGGGAGCAATGTTTCAAACAGTCTGTTTATGTGCCGTTACTAAGAGGCCAGTATTAGATTGCGACTTACCACTGGGTGTTTACTGTAACCCTTGGAACAACATATTGACGATGAAACACAGAAATTGCATCGGGATTGAATATAGTAGGCACAATGCCGACTTACGTCCTCGGGGAGCAATGGTTTAAACAGTCTGTATAAGTGCCGTTACTGAGAGTCCAGTATTAGATTGCGACGCACCACTGTGTGTTTACTGTATCCCTTGGAGCTTCATATTGACGATGAAACACAGAAATTGCATCGGGATTGAATATAGAAGTCACAATGCTGACTTACGTCCAGGGGGAGTAACGCTTCAAACAGTCTGTTTATGTGCCGTTACTAAGAGGCCAGTATTTGATTGCGACTTACCACTGGGTGATTACTGTAACCCTTGGAACAACATATTGACGATGAAACACAGAAATTGCATCGGGATTGAATATAGTAGGCACAATGCCGACTTACGTCCTCGGGGAGCAATGGTTTAAACAGTCTGTATAAGTGCCGTTACAGAGAGTCCAGTATTAGATTGCGACGCACCACTGGGTCTTTACAGTAACCTTTGGAGCTTCATATTGAGAATAAAGGACAGAAATTGCATCGGGATTGAATATAGTAGGCACAATGCCGACTTACGTCCAGGGGGAGTAACGCTTCAAACAGTCTGTATACGTGCCTTTCCTAAAAGGCCAGTTTTAGATTGCGACGCAACACTGGGTAATTACTGTAACCCTTGGAGCTTCATATTGACAATGAAACACAGATATTGCATCGGGATTGAATATAGTAGGCACAATGCCGACTTACGTCCAGGGAGAGTAATGCTACAAACAGTCTTTATACGTGCCTTTCCTGAGAGGCCAGTATTAGAGTGCGACGCACCACTGGGTGTTTACTGTAACCCTTGGAGCTTCATATTGACGATGACACACAGAAATTGCATTGGGATTGAATATAGTAGGCACAATGCCGACTTACGTCCAGGGGGAGTAACGCTTCAAACTGTCTGTATACGTGGCTTTCCTGAGAGGCCAGTATTAGATTGCGACGCACCACTGGGTGTTTACTAAAACCCTTGGAGCTTCATATTGACGATGAAACACAGAAATTGCATCGGGATTGAATATAGTAGGCACAATGCCGACTTACGTCCAGGGGGAGCAATGCTTCAAACAGTCTGTATACGTGCCTTTCCTGAGAGGCCAGTATTAGATTGCGACGCACCACTGTGTGTTTACTGTAACCCTTGGAGCTTCATATTGACGATGAAACACAGAAATTGCATCGGGATTGAATATAGTAGGCACAATGCCGACTTACGTCCAGGGGGAGTAATGCTTCAAACAGTCTGTATATGTGCCGTTACTGAGAGGCCAGTATTAGATTGCGACGCACCACTGGTGTTTACTGTAACCCTTGGAGCATCATACTGACGATGAAAAACAGAAATTGCATCGGGATTGAATATAGTAGGCACAATACCGACTTACGTCCAGGGGGAGCAATGCTTCAAACAGTCTGTATACGTGTCGTTACTGAGAGGCCAGTATTGGATTGCGACGCACCTCTGGGTGTTTACTGTAACCCTTGGAGCTTCATATTGACGATGAAACACAGAAATTGCATCGGGATTGAATATAGTAGGCACAATGCCGACTTACGTCCAGGGGGAGTAATGCTTCAAACAGTCTGTATATGTGCCGTTACTGAGAGGCCACTATTAGACTGCGACGCACCACTGGGTGTTTACTGTAACCCTTGGACCTTCATATTGACGATGAAGCACAGTAATTGCATCGGGATTGAATATAGTAGGCACAATGCCGACTTACGTCCAGGGGGAGTAATGCTTCAAACAGTCTGTATACGTGCTTTTCCTGAGAGGCCAGTATTAGATTGCGACGCACCACTGGGTGTTTACTGTAACCCTTGGAGCTTCATATTGACTATTAAACACAGAAATTCCATCGGGATTGATATAGTAGGCACAATGCCGACTTTCGTTCAGGGGGAGCAATGCTTCAAACAGTCTGTATACGTGCCTTTCCTGAGAGGCCATTATTAGATTGGGACGCACCACTGGGACTTTACTGTAACCCATGGAGTTTCTTATTTACGATGAAACACAGAAATTGCATCGGGATTGAATATAGTAGGCACAATGCCGACTTTCGTTCAGGGGTAGCAATGCTTCAAACAGTCTGTATACGTGCCTTTCCTGAGAGGCCAGTATTAGATTGCGAACACCACTGGGTGCTTACTGTAACCCTTGGAGCTTCATATTGACGATGAAACACAGAAATTGCATCGGGATTGAATATAGTAGGCACAATGCCTACTTTCGTTCAGGGGGAGCAATGCTTCAAAGAATCTGTATACGTGCCTTTCCTGAGAGGCCAGTATTAGATTGCGATGCACCACTGGGTGTTTACTGTAACCCTTGGACATTCATATTGACGATGAAACACAGATATTGCATCGGGATTGAATATAGTAGGCACAATGCCGACTTTCGTTCAGGAGGAGTAATGCTTCAAACAGTCTGTATACGTGCCTTTCCTGAGAGGCCAATGTTAGATTGCGACGCACCACTGGGTGTTCACTGTAACCCATGGAGCTTCATATTGACGATGAAACACAGAAATCGCATCGGGATCGAATATAGTAGGCACAATGCCGACTTTCGTTCAGGGGGAGCAATGCTTCAAACAGTCTGTATACGTGCCTTTCCTGAGAGGCCAGTATTAGATTGCGACGCACCACTGGGTGTTTACTGTAACCCATGGAGCTTCATATTGACGGTGAAACACAGAAATTGCATCGGGATTGAATATAGTAGGCACAATGCCGACTTTCGTTCAGGGGGAGCAATGCTTCAAACAGTCTGTTTACGTGCCCTTCCTGAGAGGCCAGTATTAGATTGCGACGCACCACTGGGTGTTTACTGTAACGCATGGAGCTTCATATTGACGATGAAACACAGAAATCGCATCGGGATTGAATATAGTAGGCACAATGCCGACTATCGTTCAGGGGGAGCAATGCTTCAAACAGTCTGTATACGTGCCTTTCCTGAGAGGCCAGTATTAGATTGCGACGTACCACTGGGTGTTTACTGCAACCCTTGGAGCTTCATATTCACGATGAAACACAGAAATTGCATCGGGATTGAATATAATAGGCACAATGCCGACTTTCGTTCACGGAGAGCAATGCTTCAAACAGTCTGTATACGTGCCTTTCCTGAGAGGCCAGTATTAGAGTGCGACACACCACTGGGTGTTTACTGTAACCCTTGGAGTTTCATACTGATGATGAAACACAGAAATTGCATCGGGATTGAATTTAGTAGGCACAATGCCGACTTTCGTTCAGGGGGAGCAATGCTTCAAACAGTCTGTATACGTGCCTTTCCTGAGAGGCCAGTATTAGATTGCGACGCACCACTGGGTGTATACTGTAACCCATGGAGCTTCATACTGACACTGAAACGCAGACATTTCACCGGGATTGAATATAGTAGGCACAATGCCGACTTTCGTTCAGGGTGAGTAATGCTTCAAACAGTCTGTATACGTGCCTTTCCTTAGAGGCCAGTATTAGAGTGCGACACACCACTGGGTGTTTACTGTAACCCTTGGAGTTTCATATTGATGATGAAACATAGAAATTGCATCGGGATTGAATATAGTAGGCACAATGCCGACTTTCGTTCAGGGGGAGCAATGCTTCAAACAGTCTGTATACGTGCCTTTCCTTAGAGGCCAGTATTAAATTGCGACGCACCACTGGGTGTTTACTGTAACCCATGGAGCTTCATATTGACGATGAAACACAGAAATTGAATCGGGATTGAATATAGTAGGCACAATGCCGACTTTCGTTCAGGTGGAGCAATGCTTCAAACAGTCTGTATACGTGCCTCTCCTGAGAGGCCAGTATTTGATTGCGACGCACGACTGGGTTTTTACTGTAACCCATGGAGCTTCATATTGACGATGAAACACAGAAATATCATCGGGATTGTATATAGTAGGCACAATGCCGACTTACGTCCAGGGGGAGTAATGCTTCAAACAGTCTGTATATGTGCCGTTACTGAGAGGCCAGTATTAGATTGCGACGCACCACTGGGCGTTTACTGTAACCCTTGGAGCTTCATATTGACGATGAAACACAGAAATTGCATCGGGATTGAATATAATAGGCACAATGCAGACTTACGTCCAGGGGGAGCAATGCTTCATACAGTTGTATACGTTCCTTTCCTGAGAGCCTGTATATGTGAAGTTACTGAGAGGCCAGTATTAGATTCCGACCCACCAGTGGATGTTTACTGTAACCCTTGGAGCTTCATATTGTCGATGAAACACAGAAATATCATCGGGATTGTACAGAGTAGGCACAATGCCGACTTACGTCCAGGGGGAATAATGCTTCAAACAGTCTGTATTTGTGCCCTTACTGAGAGGCCAGTATTAGATTGCGACGCACCACTTGGCGTTTACTGTAACCCTTGGAGCTTCTCATTGACGATGAAACACAGCAATTGCATCGGGATTGAATATAGTAGGCACAATGCCGACTTGCGTCCAGGGGCAGCAATGCTTCAAACACTCTGTATGTGTGCCGTTACTGAGAGGCCAGTATTAGATTGCGACGCACCACTGGTTGTTTACTCTAACTCTCGGAGCTTCATAATGACGATGAAACACAGAAATTGCATCGGGATTGAATACAGTAGGCACACTGCCGACTTACGTCCAGGGGGAGTAATGCTTCAAGCAGTCTGTATACGTGCCGTTCCTGAGAGTTCAGCATTAGATTCCGACGCACCAGTGGATGTTTACTGTAACCCTTGGAGCTTCTTATTGACGATGAAACACAGAAATATCATCGGGATTGTATATAGTAGGCACAATGCCGACTTACATCCAGGGGGAGTAATGCTTCAAACACTCTGTATATGTGCCGTTACTGAGAGGCCAGTATTAGATTGCGACGCACCACTGGTTGTTTACTTTAACTCTCGGAGCTTCATATTGACGATGAAACGCAGAAATTGCATCGGTATTGAATACAGTAGGCACAATGCCGACTTACGTCCAGGGGGAGTAATGCTTCAAGCAGTCTGTATACGTGCCGTTCCTGAGAGTTCAGCATTAGATTCCGACGCACCAGTGGATGTTTACTGTAACCCTTGGAACTTCTTATTGACGATGAAACACAGAAATATCATCGGGATTGTATATAGTAGGCACAAAGCCGACTTACGTCCAGGGGGAGTAATGCTTCAAACAGTCTGCATATGTGCCGTTACTGAGAGGCCAGTATTAGATTGCGACGCCCCACTGGTCGTTTACTGTACCCCTTGGAGCTTCATATTGACGATGAAACACAGAAATTGCATCGGGATAGAATATAGTAGGCAGAATGCCGACTTACGTCCAGGGGGAGTAATGCTTCAAACAGTCTGTATATGTGCCGTTACTGAGAAGCCAGTATTAGATTCCGACGCACCAGTTTATGTTTACTGTAACCCTTGGAGCTTCATAATGACGATGAAACACAGAAATTGCATCGGAATTGAATATAGTAGGCACAATGCCGACTTACGTCCAGGGGGAGTAATGCTTCAAGCAGTCTGTATACGTGCCGTTCCTGAGAGTTCAGCATTAGATTCCGACGCACCAGTGGATGTTTACTGTAACCCTTGGAGCTTCATATTGACGATGAAACACAGAAATATCATCGGGATTGTATATAGTAGGCACAATGCCGACTTACGTCCAGGGGGAGTAATGCTTCAAACAGTCTGTATATGTGCAGTTACTGAGAGGCCAGTATTAGATTGCGACGCACGACTGGGCGTTTACTGTAAACCTTGGAGCTTCATACTGACGATGAAACACAGAAATTGCATCGGGATTGAATATAGTAGGCACAATGCCGACTTACGTCCAGGGGGAGTAATGCTTCAAACAGTCTGTATATGTGCCGTTACTGAGAGGCCAGTATTAGATTGCGACGCACCACTGGGCGTTTACTGTAAACCTTGGAGCTTCATACTGACGATGAAACACAGAAATTGGATCGGGATTGAATATAGTAGGCACAATGCCGACTTACGTCCAGGGGGAGTAATGCTTCAAACAGTCTGTATATGTGCCGTTACTGAGAGGCCAGTATTAGATTGCGACGCAGCACTGGGCGTTTACTGTAAACCTTGGAGCTTCATACTGACGATGAAACACAGAAATTGCATCGGGATTGAATATAGTAGGCACAATGCCGACTTTCGTTCAGGGGGAGCAATGCTTCAAACAGTCTGTATACGTGCCTTTCCTGAGAGGCCAGTATTAGATTGCGACGCACCACTGGGTGTTTACTGTAACCCATGGAGCTTCATACTGACACTGAAACGCAGACATTTCACCGGGATTGAATATAGTAGGCACAATGCCGACTTTCGTTCAGGGTGAGTAATGCTTCAAACAGTCTATATACGTGCCTTTCCTTAGAGGCCAGTATTAGAGTGCGACACACCACTGGGTGTTTACTGTAACCCTTGGAGTTTCATATTGATGATGAAACATAGAAATTGCATCGGGATTGAATATAGTAGGCACAATGCCGACTTTCGTTCAGGGGGAGCAATGCTTCAAACAGTCTGTATACGTGCCTTTCCTTAGAGGCCAGTATTAAATTGCGACGCACCACTGGGTGTTTACTGTAACCCATGGAGCTTCATATTGACGATGAAACACAGAAATTGAATCGGGATTGAATATAGTAGGCACAATGCCGACTTTCGTTGAGGTGGAGCAATGCTTCAAACAGTCTGTATACGTGCCTCTCCTGAGAGGCCAGTATTAGATTGCGACGCACGACTGGGTTTTTACTGTAACCCATGGAGCTTCATATTGACGATGAAACACAGAAATATCATCGGGATTGTATATAGTAGGCACAATGCCGACTTACGTCCAGGGGGAGTAATGCTTCAAACAGTCTGTATATGTGCCGTTACTGAGAGGCCAGTATTAGATTGCGACGCACCACTGGGCGTTTACTGTAACCCTTGAAGCATCATATTGACGATGAAACACAGAAATTGCATCGGGATTGAATATAATAGGCACAATGCAGACTTACGTCCAGGGGGAGCAATGCTTCAAACAGTCTGTATACGTGCCTTTCCTTAGAGGCCAGTATTAAATTGCGACGCACCACTGGGTGTTTACTGTAACCCATGGAGCTTCATATTGACGATGAAACACAGAAATTGAATCGGGATTGAATATAGTAGGCACAATGCCGACTTTCGTTCAGGTGGAGCAATGCTTCAAACAGTCTGTATACGTGCCTCTCCTGAGAGGCCAGTATTAGATTGCGACGCACGACTGGGTTTTTACTGTAACCCATGGAGCTTCATATTGACGATGAAACACAGAAATTGCATCGGGATTGTATATAGTACTCACAATGCTGACTTACGTCCAGGGGGAGTAATGCTTCAAGCAGTCTGTATACATGTCGTTCCTGAAGTTCAGTATTAGATTCCAACGCACCAGTGGATGTTTACTGTAACCCTTGGAGCTTCATATTGACGATGAAACACAGAAATTGCATCGGGATAGAATATAGTAGGCACAATGCCGACTTACGTCCAGGGGCAGTAATGCTTCAAACAGTCTGTATATGTGCCGTTGCTGAGAGGCCAGTATTAGATTGCGACGCCCCACTGGGTGTTTACTGTACCCCTTGAAGCTTCATATTGACGATAAAACACAGAAATTGCATCAGGATTGAATATAGTAGGCACAATGCCGACTTACGTCCAGGGGGAGTAATGGTTCAAACAGTTTGTATATGTGCCGTTACTGAGAGGCCAGTATTAGATTCCGACGCACCAGTGGATGTTTACTGTAACCCTTGGAGCTTAATAATGACGATGAAACACAGAAATTGCATCGGGATTGAAAATTGTAGGCACAATGCCGACTTACGTCCAGGGGGAGTAATGCTTCAAGCAGTCTGTATACGTGCCGTTCCTGAGAGTTCAGCATTAGATTCCGACGCACCAGTGGATGTTTACTGTAACCCTTGGAGCTTCATATTGACGATGAAACACGGAAATTGCATCGGGATAGAATATAGTAGGCACAATGCCGACTTACGTCCAGGGGGAGTAATGCTTCAAACACTCTGTATATGTGCCGTTACTGAGAGGCCAGTATTAGATTGCGACGCACCACTGGTTGTTTACTTTATCTCTCGGAGCTTCATATTGACGATGAAACGCAGAAATTGCATCGGGATTGAATACAGTAGGCTCAATGCCGACTTACGTCCAGGGGGAGTAATGCTTCAAGCAGTCTGTATACGTGCCGTTCCTGAGAGTTCAGCATTAGATTCCGACGCACCAGTGGATGTTTACTGTAACCCTTGGAGCTTCTTATTGACGATGAAACACAGAAATATCATCGGGATTGTATATAGTAGGCACAAAGCCGACTTACGTCCAGGGGGAGTAATGCTTCAAACAGTCTGTATATGTGCCGTTACTGAGAGGCCAGTATTAGATTGCGACGCCCCACTGGTCGTTTACTGTACCCCTTGGAGCTTCATATTGACGATGAAACACAGAAATTGCATCGGGATAGAATATAGTAGGCAGAATGCCGACTTACGTCCAGGGGGAGTAATGCTTCAAGCAGTCAGTATACGTGCCGTTCCTGAGAGTTCAGCATTAGATTCCGACGCACCGGTGGATGTTTACTGTAACCCTTGGGGCTTCATAATGACGATGAAACACAGAAATTGCTTCGGAATTGAATATAGTAGGCACAATGCCGACTTACGTCAAGGGGGAGTAATGCTTCAAGCAGTCAGTATACATGCCGTTCCCGAGAGTTCAGCATTAGATTCCGACGCACCAGTGGATGTTTACTGTAACCCTTGGAGCTTCATATTGACTATGAAACATAGAAATTGCATCGGGATAGAATATAGTATTCAGAATGCCGACTTACGTCGAGGGGGAGTAATGCTTCAAACAGTCTGTATATGTGCCGTTACTGAGAGGCCCGTATTAGATTCCGACGCACCAGTGGATGTTTACTGTAACCCTTGGAGCTTCATAATGACGATGAAACACAGAAATTGCGTCGGAATTGAATATAGTAGGCACAATGCCGACTTACGTCCAGGGGGAGTAATGCTTCAAGCAGTCTGTATACGTGCCGTTCCTGAGAGTTCAGCATTAGATTCCGACGCACCAGTGGATGCTTACTGTAACCCTTGGAGCTTCATATTGACGATGAAACACAGAAATATCATTGGGATTGTATATAGTAGGCACAATGCCGACTTACGTCCAGGGGGAGTAATGCTTCAAACAGTCTGTATATGTGCCGTTACTGAGAGGCCAGTATTAGATTGCGACGCACCACTGGGCGTTTACTGTAACCCTTGGAGCTTCATATTGACGATGAAACACAGAAATTGCATCGGGATTGAATATAGTAGGCACAATGCCGACTTACGTCCAGGGGGAGTAATGCTTCAAACAGTCTGTATATGTGCCGATACTGAGAGGCCAGTATTAGATTCCGACGCACCAGTGGATGTTTACTGTAACCCTTGGAGCTTCATATTGACGATGAAACACAGAAATTGCATCGGTATTGAAAATAATAGGCACAATGCCGACTTACGTCAAGGGGGAGTAATGCTTCAAGCAGTCTGAATACGTGCCGTTCCTGAGAGTTCAGCATTAGATCCCGACGCACCAGAGGATGTTTACTGTAACCCTTGGGGATAATATTGACGATGAAACACCGAAATATAATCGGGATTGAATATAGTAGGCACAATGCCGACTTACGTCCAGGGGGAGTAATGCTTCAAGCAGTCTGTATACGTGCCGTTCCTGCGACTCCAGTATTAGATTGCGACGCACCACTGGGTGTTTACAGTAACCCTTGGAGCTTCATATTGTCGATGAAACACAGAAAATGCATCGGGATTGAATATAGTAGGCACAATGCCCACTTACGTCCAGGGGGAGTAATGCTTCTTGCAGTCCGTATACGTGCCGTTCCTGAAAGTTCAGCATTAGATTCCGACGCACCAGTGGATGTTTACTGTAACCCTTGGAGCTTCATATTGACGATGAAACACAGAAATTGCATCGGGATTAAATATAGTAGGCACAATGCCGACTTACGTCTAGGGGAAGTAATGATTCAAACAGTCTGTATATGTGCCGTTACTGAGAGGCCAGTATTAGATTGCGACGCACCACTGGGCGTTTACTGTAACCCTTGGAGCTTCATATTGACGATGAAACACAGAAATTGCATGGGGATTTAATATAGTAGGCACAATGCCGACTTACGTCCAGGGGGAGTAATGGGTCAAACAGTCTGTATATGTGCCGTTACTGAGAGACCAGTATTAGATTCCGACGCTCCAGTGGATGTTTACTGTAACCCTTGGAGCTTCATATTGACGATGAAACACAGAAATTGCATCGGGATTGAATATAGTAGGCACAATGCCGACTTACATCCAGGGGGAATAATGCTTCAAGCAGTCTGTCTGCGTGCCGTTCCTGAAAGTTCAGCATTAGATTCCGACGCACCAGTGGATGTTTACTGTAACCCTTGGAGCTTCTTATTGACGATGAAACACAGAAATGTCATCGGGATTGTATATAGTAGGCACAATGTCGACTTACGTCCAGGGGGAGTAATGCTTCAAACAGTCTGTATATGAGCCATTACTGAGAGGCCAGTATTAGATTGCGACGCACCACTGGGCGTTTACTGTAACCCTTGGAGCTTCATATTGACGATGAAACACAGAAATTGCATCGGGATAGAATATAGTAGGCACAATGCCGACTTACGTCCAGGGGGAGTAATGCTTCAAACAGTCTGTATATGTGCCGTTACTGAGAGGCAGTTATTAGATTGCGACGCACCACTGGGCGTTTAATATAACCCTTGGAGCTTCATATTGACGATGAAACACAGAAAGTGCATTGGGACTGAATATAGTAGGCACATTGCCGACTCACGTCTAGGGGGAGTAATGCTTCAAACAGTCTGTATATGTGCCGTTACTGAGAGGCCAGAATTAGATTGCGACGCACCACTGGGCTTTTAATGTAACCCTTGGAGCTTCATATTGACGGTGAAACCAGAAATTGCATCGGGATTTAATATAGTAGGCACAATGCCGACTTATGTCCAGGGGGAGTAATGCTTCAAGCAGTCTGTATACGTACCGTTCCTGAGAGTTCAGCATTAGATCCCGACGCACCAGTGGATGTTTACTGTAACCCTTGGGGATAATATTGACGATGAAACACAGAAATATAATCGGGATTGACTATAGTTGGCACAATGCCGACTTACGTCCAGGGGGAGTAATGCTTCAAGCAGTCTGTATACGTGCCGTTCCTGCGATTCCAGTATTAGATTGCGACGCACCACTGGGTGTTTACAGTAACTCTTGGAGCTTCATATTGACGATGAAACACAGAAAATGCATCGGGATTGAATATAGTAGGCACAATGCCCACTTACGTCCAGGGGGAGTAATGCTTCAAGCAGTCTGTATACGTGCCGTTCCTGAGAGTTCAGCATTAGATTCCGACGCACCAGTGGATGTTTACTGTAACCCTTGGAGCTTCATATTGACGATGAAACACAGAAATATCATCGGGATTGTATATAGTAGGCACAATGCCGACTTACGTCTAGGGGAAGTAATGATTCAAACAGTCTGTATATGTGCCGTTCCTGAGAGGCCAGTATTAGATTGCGACGCACCACTGGGCGTTTACTGTAACCCTTGGAGCTTCATATTGACGATGAAACACAGACATTGCATGGGGATTTAATATAGTAGGCACAATGCCGACTTACGTCCAGGGGGAGTAATGGGTCAAACAGTCTGTATATGTGCCGTTACTGAGAGACCAGTATTAGATTCCGACGCTCCAGTGGATGTTTACTGTAACCCTTGGAGCTTCATATTGACGATGAAACACAGAAATTGCATCGGGATTGAATATAGTAGGCACAATGCCGACTTACGTCCAGGGGGAGTAATGCTTCAAACAGTCTGTATATGTGCCGTTACTGAGAGGCCAGTATTAGATTTCGACGCACCAGTGGATGTTTACTGTAACCCTTGGAGCTTCTTATTGACGATGAAACACAGAAATATCATCGGGATTGTGTATAGTAGGCACAATGCCGACTTACGTCCAGGGGGAGTAATGCTTCAAACAGTCTGTATACGTGCCGTTCCTGAGAGTTCAGCATTAGATTCCGACGCACCAGTGGATGTTTACTGTAACCCTTGGAGCTTCATACTGACGATGAAACACAGAAATTGCATCGGGATTGAATATAGTAGGCACAATGCCGACTTACATCCAGGGGAGAAATGCTTCAAACAGTCTGTATATGTGCCGTTACTGAGAGGCCAGTATTAGATTGCGACGCACCACTGGGCGTTTAGTGTAACCCTTGAAGCTTCATATTGACGATGAAACACAGAAATTGCATCGGGATTGAATATAGTAGGCACAATGCCGACTTACGTCCAGGGGGAGTAATGCTTCAAGCAATCTGTATACATGCCGTTCCTGAGAGTTCAGCATTAGATTCCGACGCACCAGTGGATGTTTACTGTAACCCTTGGAGCTTCATATTGACGATGAAACACAGAAATGTCATCGGGATCGACTATAAAGAGCACAATGACGACGTACGTCCAGGGGGAGTAATGCTTCAAGCAGTCTGTATACGTGCCGTTCTTGAGAGGCCAGTATTAGATTGCGACGCACCACTGGGTGTTTACTGTAACCCTTGGAGCTTCATATTGACGATGAAACACAGAAATATCATCGGTATTGTATATAGTAGGCACAATGCCGACTTACGTCCAGGGGGAGTAGTGCTTCAAACAGTCTGTATATGTGCCGTTACTGAGAGGCCAGTATTAGATTGCGACGCACCACTGGGCGTTTACTGTAACCCTTGGAGCTTCATATTGACGATGAAACACAGAAATTGCATGGGGATTGAATATAGTAGGCACAATGCCGACTTACGTCCAGGGGGAGTAATGCTTCAAACAGTCTGAATATGTGCCGTTACTGAGAGGACAGTATTTGATTCCGACCCACCAGTGGATGTTTACTGTAACCCTTGGACCTTCATATTGACGATGAAACACAGAAATATCATCGGGATTGTATAGAGTAGGCACAATGCCGACTTACGTCCAGGGGGGGTAATGCTTCAAACACTCTGTAAATGTGCCGTTACTGAGAGGCCAGTATTAGATTGCGACGCACCACTGGGCGTTTACTGTAACCCTTGGAGCTTCATATTGACGATGAAACACAGAAATTGCATCGCGATAGAATATAGTAGGCACAATGCCGACTTACGTCCTGGGCAGTAATGCTTCAAGCAGTCTGTATACGTGCCGTTCCTGAGAGTTCAGCATTAGATTCCGACGCACCTGTGGATGATTACTGTAACCCTTGGACCTTCATATTGACGATGAAACGTAGAAATATCATCGGGATTGTATAGAGTAGGCACAATGCCGACTTACGTCAAGGGGGAGTAATGCTTCAAGCAGTCTGTATACGTGCCGTTCCTGAGAGTTCAGCATTAGATTCCGACGCACCTGTGGATGTTTACTGTAACCCTTGTAGCTTCTTATTGACGATGAAACACAGAAATATCATCGGGATTGTATAGAGTAGGCACAATGCCGACTTACGTCCAGGGGGAGTAATGCTTCAAACTGTCTGTATATGTGCCGTTACTGAGAGGCCAGTATTAGATTGCGACGCACCACTTGGCGTGTACTGTAACCCTTGGAGTTTCTTATTGACGATGAATCACAGAAATTGCATCGGGATTGAATATAGTAGGCACAATGCCGCCTTGCGGCCAGGGGGAGTAATGCTTTAAACACTCTGTATATGTACCGTTACTGAGAGGCCTGTATTTGATTGCGACGCACCACTGGGTGTTTACTTTAATTCTCGGAGCTTCATATTGACGATGAAACACAGAAATTGCATCGGGATTGAATATAGTAGGCACAATGCCGACTTACGTCCAGGGGGAGTAATGCTTCAAGCAGTCTGTCTACGTGCCGTTCCTGAGAGATCAGCATTAGATTCCGACGCACCAGTGGATGTTCACTGTAACCCTTGGAGCTTCTTATTGACGATGAAACACAGAAATCGCATCGAGATTGAATATAGTAGGCACAATGCAAACTTACGTCCAGGGGGAGTAATGCTTCAAACAGTCTGTATATGTGCCGTTACTGAGAGGCCAGTATTAGGTTGCGACGCACCACTGGGTGTTTACTGTAACCCTTGGAGCTTCATATTGACGATGAAACACAGTAATTGCATCTGGATTGAGTATAGTGGGCACTATGCCGACTTACGTCCAGGGGGAGTAATGCATCAAGCAGTCTGCATACGTGCCGTTCCTGAGAGTTCAGCATTAGATTCCGACGCACAAGTGGATGTTTCCTGTAACCCTTGGGGCTTCATATTGACGATGAAATACAGAAATATCGTCGGGATTGAATATAGTAGGCACAATGGCGACTTACGTCTAGGGATAGTCATGCTTCAAACAGTCTGTATATGTGCTGTTGCTTAGACGCCAGTATTAGGTTTTGACGCACCACTGGGTGTTTGCTGTAACCCTTGGAGCTTCATATTGACGATGAAACACAGAAATTGCATCGAGAGTGACTATTGCAGGCACAATGCCGACTTACGTCCAGGGGGAGTAATGCTTGAAACAGTCTGTATACGTGCCGTTCCCAAGAGGCCACTATTAGATTGCGACGCACCACTGGGTGTTTACTGTAACTCTTGGAGCTTCATATTGATGATGAAACACAGAAATTGCATCGGGACTGACTATAGTAGGCACAATGCCGACCTACGTCCAGGGGCGGTAATGCTTCAAACAGTCTGTATATGTGCCGTTACTGAGAGGCCAGTTTAAGATTGCGACGCACCACTGGGTGTTTACTGTAACCCTTGGGGCATCATATTGACGATGAAACACAGATATTGCATCGGGATTGAATATAGTAGGCACAATGCCGACTTACGTCCAGGGGGAGTAATGCTTCAAGCAGTCTGTATACGTGCCGTTCCTGAGAGTTCAGCATTAGATTCCGACGCACCAGTGGATGTTTACTGTAACCCTTGCAGCTGCATACTGACGATGAAACACAGAAATTGCATCGGGATTGAATATAGTAGGCACAATTCCGACTTACGTCCATGGGAGTAATTCTTCAAACAGTCTGTATATGTGCCGTAACTGAGAGGCCAGTATTAGATTGCGACGCACCACTGGGTGTTTACTGTAACCCTTGGAGCTTCATATTGACAATGAAACACAGAAATTACATCGGGATTGAGTATAGTAGGCACAATGCCGACTTACGTCCAGGGGGAGTAATACTTCAAGCAGTCTGTATACGTGCCGTTCCTGAGAGTCCAGCATTACATTCCGACGCACCAGTGGATGTTTACTGTAACCCTTCGAGCTTCATATTGACGATGAAACACAGTAATTGCATCTGGATTGAGTATAGTAGGCACTATGCCGACTTACGTCCAGGGGGAGTAATGCATCAAGCAGTCTGTATACGTGCCGTTCCTGAGAGATCAGCATTAGATTCCGACGCACAAGTGGATGTTTCCTGTAACCCTTGGAGCTTAATATTGACGATGAAACACAGAAATATCATCGGGACTGAATATAGTAGGCACAATGCCGACTTACGTCCATGGGGAGTAATGCTTCAAGCAGTCTGTATACGTGCCGTTCCTGAGAGGCCAGTATTGGATTGCGACGCACCACTGGGTATTTACTGTAACTCTTGGAGCTTCATATTGACGATGAAACAGAGAAATTGCATCGGGATTGAATATAGCAGGCACAATGCCGACCTACGTCCAGGGGCAGTAATGCTTCAATCAGTCTGTATATGTGCCGTTACTGAGAATCCAGTATCGGATTGCGACGCACCACTGGGTGTTTACTGTAACCCTTGGAGCTTCATATTGACGATGAAACACAGAAATTGCAACGGGATTGAATATAGTAGGCACAATGCCGACTTACGTCCAGGGGGAGTAATGCTTCAAGCAGTCTGTATACGTGCCGTTCCTGAGAGTTCAGCATTAGATTCCGACGCAACAGTGGATGTTTACTGTAACTGTTGGAGCTTCATATTGACGATGAAACACAGAAATATCATCGGGATTGAATATAGTAGGCACAATGCCGACTTACGTCCAGGGGGAGTAATGGTTCAAACAGTCTGTATATGTGCTGTTACTTAGAGGGCAGTATTAGATTGCGACGCACCACTGGGTGTTTACTGTAACCCTTGGAGCTTCATATTGACGATGAAACACAGAAATTGCATCGAGAGTGATTATAGTAGGCACAATGCCGACTTACGTCCAGGGGGAGTAATGCTTCAAGCAGTCTGTATACGTGCCGTTCCTGAGAGTCCAGCATTACATTCCGACGCACCAGTGGATGTTTACTGTAACCCTTGGAGCTTCATATTGACGATGAAACACAGTAATTGCATCTGGATTGAGTATAGTAGGCACTATGCCGACTTACGTCCAGGGGGAGTAATGCATCAAGCAGTCTGTATACGTGCCGTTCCTGAGAGTTCAGCATTAGATTCCGACGCACAAGTGGATGTTTCCTGTAACCCTTGGAGCTTCATATTGACGATGAAACACAGACATATCATCGGGATTGAATATAGTAGGCATAATGGCGACTTACGTCTAGGGGGAGTCATGCTTCAAACAGTCTGTATATGTGCTGTTACTTAGACGCCAGTATTAGGTTTTGACGCACCACTGGGTGTTTGCTGTAACCCTTGGAGCTTCATATTGACGATGAAACACAGAAATTGCATCGAGAGTGATTATAGTAGGCACAATGCCGACTTACGTCCAGGGGGAGTAATGCTTGAAACAGTCTGTATACGTGCCGTTCCCAAGAGGCCAGTATTAGATTGCGACGCACCACTGGGTGTTTACTGTAACTCTTGGAGCTTCATATTGATGATGAAACACAGAAATTGCATCGGGATTGACTATAGTTGGCACAATGCCGACCTACGTCCAGGGGCGGTAATGCTTCAAACAGTCTGTATATGAGCCGTTACTGAGAGGCCAGTATTAGATTGCGACGCACCACTGTGTGTTTACTGTAACCCTTGGGGCTTCATATTGACGATGAAACACAGATATTGCATCGGGATTGAATATAGTAGGCTCAATGCCGACTTACGTCCAGGGGGAGTAATGCTTCAAGCAGTCTGTATACGTGCCGTTCCTGAGAGTTCAGCATTAGATTCCGACGCACCAGTGGATGTTTACTGTAACCCTTGCAGCTGCATACTGACGATGAAACACAGAAATTGCATCGGGATTGAATATAGTAGGCACAATTCCGACTTACGTCCATGGGAGTAATTCTTCAAACAGTCTGTATATGTGCCGTAACTGAGAGGCCAGTATTAGATTGCGACGCACCACTGGGTGTTTACTGTAACCCTTGGAGCTTCATATTGACAATGAAACACAGAAATTACATCGGGATTGAATATAGTAGGCACAATGCCGACTTACGTCCAGGGGGAGTAATGCTTCAAGCAGTCTGTATACGTGCCGTTCCTGAGAGTCCAGCATTACATTCCGACGCACCAGTGGATGTTTACTGTAACCCTTAGAGCATCATAATGACGATGAAACACAGTACTTGCATCTGGATTGAGTATAGTAGGCACTATGCCGACTTACGTCCAGGGGGAGTAATGCATCAAGCAGTCTGTATACGTGCCGTTCCTGAGAGTTCAGCATTAGATTCCGACGCACAAGTGGATGTTTCCTGTAACCCTTGGAGCTTAATATTGACGATGAAACACAGAAATATCATCGGGACTGAATATAGTAGGCACAATGCCGACTTACGTCCATGGGGAGTAATGCTTCAAGCAGTCTGTATACGTGCCGTTCCTGAGAGGCGAGTATTGGATTGCGACGCACCACTGGGTGTTTACTGTAACCCTTGGAGCTTCATATTGTCGATGAAACACAGATATATCATCGGGATTGAATATAGTAGGCACAATGCCGACTTACGTCCAGGGGGAGTAATGCTTCAAGCAGTCTGTTACGTGACGTTCCTGAGAGGCCAGTATTAGATTGCGACGCACCACTGGGTGTTTACTGTAACTCTTGGAGCTTCATATTGACGATGAAACAGAGAAATTGCATCGGGATTGAATATAGCAGGCACAATGCCGACCTACGTCCAGGGGCAGTAATGCTTCAAACAGTCTGTATATGTGCCGTTACTGAGAGGCCACTATCAGATTGCGACGCACCACTGGGTGTTTACTGTAACCCTTGGAGCTTCATATTGACGATGAAACACAGAAATTGCAACGGGATTGAATATAGTAGGCACAATGCCGACTTACGTACAGGGGGAGTATTGCTTCAAGCAGTCTGTATACGTGCCGTTCCTGAGAGTTCAGCATTAGATTCCGACGCAACAGTGGATGTTTACTGTAACCCTTGGAGCTTCATATTGACGATGAAACACAGAAATATCATCGGGATTGAATATAGTAGGCACAATGCCGACTTACGTCCAGGGGGAGTAATGGTTCAAACAGTCTGTATATGTGCTGTTACTTAGAGTGCAGTATTAGATTGCGACGCACCACTGGGTGTTTACTGTAACCCTTGGAGCTTCATATTGTCGATGAAACACAGATATATCATCGGGATTGAATATAGTAGGCACAATGCCGACTTACGTCCAGGGGGAGTAATGCTTCAAGCAGTCTGTTACGTGACGTTCCTGAGAGGCCAGTATTAGATTGCGACGCACCACTGGGTGTTTCCTGTAACTCTTTTAGCTTCATATTGACGATGAAACACAGAAATTGCATCGGGATTGAATATAGTAAGCACAATGCCGACTTACGTCCAGGGGGAGTAATGCTTCAAACAGACTGTATATGTGCCGTTACTGAGAGGCCAGTATTAGATTGCGACGAACCACTGGGTGTTTACTGTAACCCTTGGAGCTTCATATTGACGATGAAACACAGAAATTGAATCGTGATTGAATATAGTAGCCACAATGCCGAATTACGTCCAGGGGGAGTAATGCTTGAATCAGTCTGTATACGTGCCGTTCCTGAGAGTTCAGCATTAGATTCCGAGGCACCAGTGGATGTTTACTGTAACCCTTGGAGCTTCATATTGACGATGAAACACAGAAATATCATCGGGATTGAATATAGTAGGCACAATGCCGACTTACGTCCAGGGGGAGTAATGCTTCAAACAGTCTGTATATGTGCTGTTACTTAGAGGCCAGTATTAGATTGCGACGCACCACTGGGTGTTTACTGTAACCCTTGGAGCTTCATATTGACGATGAAACACAGAAATTGCATCGGGATTGAATATAGTAGGCACAATGCCGACTTACGTCCAGGGGGAGTAATGCTTCAAACAGTCTGTATATGAGAGGTCAGTATTAGATTGCGACACACCACTAGGTGTTTAGTGTAACCCTTGGAGCCTCATATTGACGATGAAACACAGAAATTGCATCGGGATTGAATATAGTAGGCACAATGCCGACTAATATCCAGGGGGAGTAATGCTTCAAACAGTCTGTATATGTGCCGTTACTGAGAGGCCAGTATTAGATTGCGACGCACTAGTGGATGTTTACTGTAACCCTTGGAGCTTCATATTGACGATGAGACACAGAAATTGCATCGGGATTGAATATAGTAGGCACAATGCCGACTTACGTCCAGGGGGAGTAATGCTTTAAGCTGTCTGTATACGTGGCGTTCCTGAGAGTTCAGCATTAGAATCCGACGCACCAGTGGATGTTTACTGTAACCCTTGGAGCTTCATATTGACGATGAAACACAGAAATATTATCGGGATTGAATATAGTAGGCACAATATTGACTTACGTCCAGGGGGAGTCATGCTTCAAATAGTCTGTATACGTGCTGTTACTTAGACGCGAGTATTAGGTTTTGACGCACCACTGGGTGTTTGCTGTAACCCTTGGAGCTTCATATTGACGATGAAACACAGAAATTGCATCGAGATTGAATATAGTAGGCACAATGCAAACTTACGTGCAAGGGGAGTAATGCTTCAAACAGTCTGTATATGTGCCGTTACTGAGAGGCCAGTATTAGATTGCGACGCACCACTGGGTGTTTACTGTAACCCTTGGAGCCTCATATTGACGATGAAACACAGTAATTGCATCTGGATTGAGTACAGTAGGTACAATGCCGATTTCGTCCAGGGGGAGTAATGCTTCAAGCAGTCAGTATACGTGCCGTTCCTGAGAGTTCAGCATTAGATTCCGACGCACAAGTGGATGTTTCCTGTAACCCTTGGAGCTTCATATTGACGATGAAACACAGAAATATCATCGGGATTGAATATAGTAGGCACAATGCCGGCTTACGTCCAGGGGGAGTAATGCTTCAAACAGTCTCTATACGTGCCGTTCCCGAGAGGCCAGTATTAGATTGCGACGCATCACTGGGTGTTTACTGTAACTCTTGGAGCTTCATATTGGAGATGAAACACAGAAATTGCATCGGGATTGACTATAGTAGGCACAATGCCGACCTACGTCCAGGGGCAGTAATGCTTCAAACAGTCTGTATGTGTGCCGTTACTGAGAGGCCAGTATTAGATTGCGACACACCACTAGGTGTTTACTGTAACCCTTGGAGCTTCATATTGACGATGAAACACAGAAATTGCATCGGGATTGAATATAGTAGGCACAATGCCGACTTACATCCAGGGGGAGTAATGCTTCAAACAGTCTGTATATGTGCCATTACTGAGAGGCCAGTATTAGATTGCGACGCTCTAGTGGATGTTTGCTGTAACCCTTGGAGCTTCGTATTGACGATGAAACACAGAAAATGCATCGGGATTGAATATAGTAGGCACATTGCCGACTTACGTCCAGGGGGAGTAATGCTTTAAGCTGTCTGTATACGTGCCGTTCCTGAGAGTTCAGCATTAGAATCCGACGCACCAGTGGATGTTTACTGTAACCCTTGGAGCTTCATATTGACGATGAATCACAGAAATATTATCGGGATTGAATATAGTAGGCACAATATTGACTTACGTCCAGGGGGAGTCATGCTTCAAATAGTCTGTATACGTGCTGTTACTTAGACGCCAGTATTAGGTTTTGACGCACCACTGGGTGTTTGCTGTAACCCTTGGAGCTTCATATTGACGATGATACACAGAAATTGCATCGAGATTGAATATAGTAGGCACAATGCAAACTTACGTCCAAGGGGAGTAATGCTTCAAACAGTCTGTATATGTGCCGTTACTGAGAGGCCAGTATTAGATTGCGACGCACCACTGGGTGTTTACTGTAACCCTTGGAGCCTCATATTGACGATGAAACACAGTAATTGCATCTGGATTGAGTACAGTAGGTACAATGCCGATTTCGTCCAGGGGGAGTAATGCTTCAAGCAGTCAGTATGTGTGCCGTTACTGAGAGGCCAGTATTAGATTGCGACACACCACTAGGTGTTTACTGTAACCCTTGGAGCTTCATATTGACGATGAAACACAGAAATTGCATCGGGATTGAATATAGTAGGCACAATGCCGACTTACATCCAGGGGGAGTAATGCTTCAAACAGTCTGTATATGTGCCATTACTGAGAGGCCAGTATTAGATTGCGACGCACTAGTGGATGTTTACTGTAACCCTTGGGGCTTCATATTGACGATGAAACACAGAAATATCATCGGGATAGAATATAGTAGGCACAATGCCGACTTACGTCCAGGGGGAGTAATGCTTCAAACAGTCTGTTTATGTGCCATTACCCAGAGGCCAGTATTTGATTGCGAAACACCACTGGGCGTTTACTGTAACCCTTGGAGCTTCATATTGACGATGAGACACAGAAATTGCATCGGGATTGAATATAGTAGGCACATAACGACTTACGTCCAGGGGGAGTAATGCATCAAGCAGCCTGTATACGTGCCGTTCCTGAGAGTTCAGCGTTAGATTCCGACGCACTAGTGGATGTCTACTGTAACCCATTGGAGCTTCATATTGACGTTGAAACACAGAAAATGCATCGGGATTGAATATAGTAGGCACATTGCCGACTTACGTCCAAGGGGAGTAATGCTTCAAGCAGTCTGTATACGTGCCGTTCCCGAGAGGCCAGTATTAGATTGCGACGCACCACTGGGTGTTTACTTTAACCCTTGGAGCTTTATATTGACGATGAAACACAGAAATTGCATTGGTATTGAATGTAAGAGGCACAATGCCGACTTACGTCCACGGGGAGTAATGCTTCAACAGGCTGTATATGTGCCGCTACTGAGAGGCCAGTATTAGATTGCGATGCACCACTGGGTGTTGACTGTAACCTTTGGAGCTTCATATCGACGATGAAATACAGAAATTGCATCGGGATTGATTATAGTAGGCACAATGCCGACTTACGTCCAGGGGGAGTAATGCTTCAAGCAGTCTGTATACGTGCCGTTACTGAGAGTTCAGCATTAGAATCCGACGCGCCAGTGGATGTTTATTGTAACCCTTGGAGCTTCATATTGACGATGAAACACAGTAATATTATCGGGATTGAATATAGTAGGCACAATGGCGACTTACGTCCAGGGGGAGTCATGCTTCAAACTGTCTGTATATGTGCTGTTACTTAGACGCCAGTATTAGGTTTTGACGCACAACTAGGTGTTTGCTGTAACCCTTGGAGCTTCATATTGACGATGAAACACAGAAATTGCATCGAGATTGAATATAGTAGGCACAATGCAAACTTACGTCCAAGGGGAGTAATGCTTCAAACAGTCTGTATATGTGCCGTTACTGAGAGGCCAGTATTAGATTGCGACGCTCCACTGGGCGTTTACTGTAACCCTTGGAGCTTCATAGTGACGATGAAACACAGAAATATCATCGGGATTGACAATAGTAGGCACAATGCCGACTTACGTCCATGGGGAGTAATGCTTCAAGCAGTCTGTATACGTGCCGTTCCTGAAAGGCCAGTATTGGATTGCGACGCACCACTGGGTGCTTACTGTAACTCTTGGAACTTCATATTGACGATGAAAATTCGAAATTGCATCGGGATTGAATATAGTAGGCACAATGCCGACCAACGTCCAGGGGCAGTTATAATTCAAACAGTCTGTATATGTGCCGTTACTGAGAGGCCAGTATCAGATTGCGACGCACCACTGGGTGTTTACTGTAACCCTTGGAGCTTCATATTGACGATGAAACACAGAAATTGCTCGGGGATTGAATACAGTTGGCACAATGCCGATGTACGTCCAGGGGGAGGAATGCTTCAAACAGTCTGTATACGTGCAGTTACTGAGAGGCCAGTATTACATTGCGACGCACCACTGGGTGCTTACTGTAACCCTTGGAGCTTCATATTGACGATGAAACACAGAAATTGCATCGGGATTGAATATAGTAGGCACAATGCCGACTTACGTCCAGGGGGAGCAATGCTTAAAACAGTCTGTATACGTGCCGTTACTGAGAGGCCAGTATTGGATTGCGACGCACAACTGGGGGTTTACTGTAACCCTTGGAGCTTCATATTGACGATGAAACAGAGAAATTGCTCGGGGTTGAATATAGTTGGCACAATGCCGACTTACGTCCAGGAGGTGGAATGCTTCATACAGTCTGTATACGTGCCATTACTGAGAGGCCAGTATTAGATTGCGACGCACCACTGGGTGTTTTCTGTAACCCTTGGAGCTTCATATTGACGATGAAACACAGAAATTGCATCGGGATTGAATATAGTAGGCACAATGCCGACTTAAGTCCAGGGGGAGCAATGCTTCAAACAGTCGGTATACGTGCCGTTACTGAGAGGCCAGTACTACATTTAGACGCACCACTGGGTGTTTACTGTAACCCTTGGAGCTTCATATTGACGATGAAACACAGAAATTGCTCGGGGTTGAATATAGTTGGTACAATGCCGACTTACGTCCAGGGGGAGCAATGCTTCAAACAGTCTCTATACGTGCGTTTCCTGAGAGGCCAGTATTAGATTGCGACGCACCACTGGATGTTTACTATTTCACTTGGAGCTTCATATTGACGATGAAACACAGAAATTGCATCGGGATTGAATATAGTAGGCACAATGCCGACTTACCTCCAGGGGGAGTAATGCTTCAAACAGTCTGTATATGTGCCGTTACTGAGAGTCTAGTATTAGATTGCGACGCACCACTGGGTGTTTACTGTAATCCTTGGAGCTTCATATTGACGATGAAACACAGAAAT